>NW_025964334.1:26549130-26556630 GCF_023055435.1 Haliotis rufescens | reverse complement strand
TTTTCATCAATCCAGTACATGATAAATGATAGACACACACAAGAGTGTGTCCCAAGTTGCTTGCTCTTGATTCCATTGTAAAATTATCGATACGCATTATACACGTCCTTCAACTGGTCCCATGGTGTAATGGTTAGCACTCTGGACTTTGAATCCAGCGATCCGAGTTCAAATCTCGGTGGGACCTACTTTTTTAAAGTAGAATATTGCCAAATTCCTGAAGTGCGTGAAAGATACGCGCCAATGACTTCAGCAAACGAAGGCCACTTTCATTGATGATTATGGCCGTTTTGAAATAACAGCGTCTGAAATATACATTTCCTAACTACAGTTGAAAAGAAATACAAATCAGATGGCTAATGATATGCATAAAAAGACAGTATCGAGCACCTCTGGCAAGAGAGAAGACAGAAATGAAATAGCGAGAAAAAACTACTGATTCAGTTTATGGGATACTTTAAAGTGTAGCACCTATGTCCGGCGCGTGTACCACTTGCACCACACCAGAACTACACCTTAAAACATCATTCATCATATTTGACAAGTGTGATAATGGGACAGTCACACGCCTCTCTGCAGAAGGGATTTGGAGTAAGTTGTAATACCGAGGACTTTCAGTGTGAGATAAGCGGTTCTATGGTGTAATGGTTAGCACTCTGGACTCTGAATCCAGCGATCCGAGTTCAAATCTCGGTAGAACCTACTGCGTTCTTTTGCAGGATTTTAAAGATGATTTTCATGTGGCAGACACAAGCAATAAAAAGTCAGCAAACTACTTTGGACAAGTAGAACTACCTTTACACATCTACATCACTCACACAATTGTAATGTCAAACAGTAATCCCACCTTAATGTTTTTTCATCAATCCAGTACATGATAAATGATAGACACACACAAGAGTGTGTCCCAAGTTGCTTGCTCTTGATTCCATTGTAAAATTATCGATACGCATTATACACGTCCTTCAACTGGTCCCATGGTGTAATGGTTAGCACTCTGGACTTTGAATCCAGCGATCCGAGTTCAAATCTCGGTGGGACCTACTTTTTTAAAGTAGAATATTGCCAAATTCCTGAAGTGCGTGAAAGATACGCGCCAATGACTTCAGCAAACGAAGGCCACTTTCATTGATGATTATGGCCGTTTTGAAATAACAGCGTCTGAAATATACATTTCCTAACTACAGTTGAAAAGAAAAACAAATCAGATGGCTAATGATATGCATAAAATGACAGTATCGAGCACCTCTGGCAAGAGAGAAGACAGAAATGAAATAGCGAGAAAAAACTACTGATTCAGTTTATGGGATACTTTAAAGTGTAGCACCTATGTCCGGCGCGTGTACCACTTGCACCACGCCAGAACTACACCTTAAAACATCATTCATCATATTTGACAAGCGTGATAATGGGACAGTCACACGCCTCTCTGCAGAAGGGATTTGGAGTAAGTTGTAATACCGAGGACTTTCAGTGTGAGATAAGCGGTTCTATGGTGTAATGGTTAGCACTCTGGACTCTGAATCCAGCGATCCGAGTTCAAATCTCGGTAGAACCTACTGCGTTCTTTTGCAGGATTTTAAAGATGATTTTCATGTGGCAGACACAACCAATAAAAAGTCAGCAAACTACTTTGGACAAGTAAAACTACCTTTACACATCTACATCACTCACACAATTGTCATGTCAAACAGTAATCCCACCTTAATGTTTTTTCATCAATCCAGTACATGATAAATGATAGACACACACAAGAGTGTGTCCCAAGTTGCTTGCTCTTGATTCCATTGTAAAATTATCGCTACGCATTATACACGTCCTTCAACTGGTCCCATGTTGTAATGGTTAGCACTCTGGACTTTGAATCCAGCGATCCGAGTTCAAATCTCGGTGGGACCTACTTTTTTAAAGTAGAATATTGCCAAATTCCTGAAGTGCGTGAAAGATACGCGCCAATGACTTCAGCAAACGAAGGCCACTTTCATTGATGATTATGGCCGTTTTGAAATAACAGCGTCTGAAATATACATTTCCTAACTACAGTTGAAAAGAAAAACAAATCAGATGGCTAATGATATGGAGTATCGAGCACCTCTGGCAAGAGAGAAGACAGAAATGAAATAGCGAGAAAAAACTACTGATTGAGTTTATGGGATACTTTAAAGTGTAGCACCTATGTCCGGCGCGTGTACCACTTGCACCACGCCAGAACTACACCTTAAAACATCATTCATCATATTTGACAAGTGTGATAATGGGACAGTCACACGCCTCTCTGCAGAAGGGATTTGGAGTAAGTTGTAATACCGAGGACTTTCAGTGTGAGATAAGCGGTTCTATGGTGTAATGGTTAGCACTCTGGACTCTGAATCCAGCGATCCGAGTTCAAATCTCGGTAGATCCTACTGCGTTCTTTTGCAGGATTTTAAAGATGATTTTCATGTGGCAGACACAACCAATAAAAAGTCAGCAAACTACTTTGGACAAGTAAAACTACCTTTACACATCTACATCACTCACACAATTGTAATGTCAAACAGTAATCCCACCTTAATGTTTTTTCATCAATCCAGTACATGATAAATGATAGACACACACAAGAGTGTGTCCCAAGTTGCTTGCTCTTGATTCCATTGTAAAATTATCGATACGCATTATACACGTCCTTCAACTGGTCCCATGGTGTAATGGTTAGCACTCTGGACTCTGAATCCAGCGATCCGAGTTCAAATCTCGGTAGAACCTACTGCGTTCTTTTGCAGGATTTTAAAGATGATTTTCATGTGGCAGACACAACCAATAAAAAGTCAGCAAACTACTTTGGACAAGTAGAACTACCTTTACACATCTACATCACTCACACAATTGTAATGTCAAACAGTAATCCCACCTTAATGTTTTTTCATCAATCCAGTACATGATAAATGATAGACACACACAAGAGTGTGTCCCAAGTTGCTTGCTCTTGATTCCATTGTAAAATTATCGATACGCATTATACGCGTCCTTCAACTGGTCCCATGGTGTAATGGTAAGCACTCTGGACTTTGAATCCAGCGATCCGAGTTCAAATCTCGTTGGGACCTACTTTTTTAAAGTAGAACATTGCCAAATTCCTGAAGTGCGTGAAAGATACGCGCCAATGACTTCAGCAAACGAAGGCCACTTTCATTGATGATTATGGCCGTTTTGAAATAACAGCGTCTGAAATATACATTTCCTAACTACAGTTGAAAAGAAATACAAATCAGATGGCTAATGATATGCATAAAAAGACAGTATCGAGCACCTCTGGCAAGAGAGAAGACAGAAATGAAATAGCGAGAAAAAACTACTGATTGAGTTTATGGGATACTTTAAAGTGTAGCACCTATGTCCGGCGCGTGTACCACTTGCACCACGCCAGAACTACACCTTAAAACATCATTCATCATATTTGACAAGTGTGATAATGGGACAGTCACACGCCTCTCTGCAGAAGGGATTTGGAGTAAGTTGTAATACCGAGGACTTTCAGTGTGAGATAAGCGGTTCTATGGTGTAATGGTTAGCACTCTGGACTCTGAATCCAGCGATCCGAGTTCAAATCTCGGTAGAACCTACTGCGTTCTTTTGCAGGATTTTAAAGATGATTTTCATGTGGCAGACACAACCAATATAAAGTCAGCAAACTACTTTGGACAAGTAAAACTACCTTTACACATCTACATCACTCACACAATTGTCATGTCAAACAGTAATCCCACCTTAATGTTTTTTCATCAGTCCAGTACATGATAAATGATAGACACACACAAGAGTGTGTCCCAAGTTGCTTGCTCTTGATTCCATTGTAAAATTATCGATACGCATTATACACGTCCTTCAACTGGTCCCATGGTGTAATGGTTAGCACTCTGGACTTTGAATCCAGCGATCCGAGTTTAAATCTCGGTGGGACCTACTTTTTTAAAGTAGAATATTGCCAAATTCCTGAAGTGCGTGAAAGATACGCGCCAATGACTTCAGCAAACGAAGGCCACTTTCATTGTTGATTATGGCCGTTTTGAAATAACAGCGTCTGAAATATACATTTCCTAACTACAGTTGAAAAGAAAAACAAATCAGATGGCTAATGATATGGAGTATCGAGCACCTCTGGCAAGAGAGAAGACAGAAATGAAATAGCGAGAAAAAACTACTGATTGAGTTTATGGGATACTTTAAAGTGTAGCACCTATGTCCGGCGCGTGTACCACTTGCACCACGCCAGAACTACACCTTAAAACATCATTCATCATATTTGACAAGTGTGATAATGGGACAGTCACACGCCTCTCTGCAGAAGGGATTTGGAGTAAGTTGTAATACCGAGGACTTTCAGTGTGAGATAAGCGGTTCTATGGTGTAATGGTTAGCACTCTGGACTCTGAATCCAGCGATCCGAGTTCAAATCTCGGTAGATCCTACTGCGTTCTTTTGCAGGATTTTAAAGATGATTTTCATGTGGCAGACACAACCAATAAAAAGTCAGCAAACTACTTTGGACAAGTAAAACTACCTTTACACATCTACATCACTCACACAATTGTAATGTCAAACAGTAATCCCACCTTAATGTTTTTTCATCAATCCAGTACATGATAAATGATAGACACACACAAGAGTGTGTCCCAAGTTGCTTGCTCTTGATTCCATTGTAAAATTATCGATACGCATTATACACGTCCTTCAACTGGTCCCATGGTGTAATGGTTAGCACTCTGGACTTTGAATCCAGCGATCCGAGTTCAAATCTCGGTGGGACCTACTTTTTTAAAGTAGAATATTGCCAAATTCCTGAAGTGCGTGAAAGATACGCGCCAATGACTTCAGCAAACGAGGCCACTTTCATTGATGATTATGGCCGTTTTGAAATAACAGCGTCTGAAATATACATTTCCTAATTACAGTTGAAAAGAAATACAAATCAGATGGCTAATGATATGCATAAAAAGACAGTATCGAGCACCTCTGGCAAGAGAGAAGACAGAAATGAAATAGCGAGAAAAAACTACTGATTCAGTTTATTGGATACTTTAAAGTGTAGCACCTATGTCCGGCGCGTGTACCACTTGCACCACGCCAGAACTACACCTTAAAACATCATTCATCATATTTGACAAGTGTGATAATGGGACAGTCACACGCCTCTCTGCAGAAGGGATTTGGAGTAAGTTGTAATACCGAGGACTTTCAGTGTGAGATAAGCGGTTCTATGGTGTAATGGTTAGCACTCTGGACTCTGAATCCAGCGATCCGAGTTCAAATCTCGGTAGAACCTACTGCGTTCTTTTGCAGGATTTTAAAGATGATTTTCATGTGGCAGACACAACCAATAAAAAGTCAGCAAACTACTTTGGACAAGTAAAACTACCTTTACACATCTACATCACTCACACAATTGTCATGTCAAACAGTAATCCCACCTTAATGTTTTTTCATCAATCCAGTACATGATAAATGATAGACACACACAAGAGTGTGTCCCAAGTTGCTTGCTCTTGATTCCATTGTAAAATTATCGATACGCATTATACACGTCCTTCAACTGGTCCCATGGTGTAATGGTTAGCACTCTGGACTTTGAATCCAGCGATCCGAGTTCAAATCTCGGTGGGACCTACTTTTTTAAAGTAGAATATTGCCAAATTCCTGAAGTGCGTGAAAGATACGCGCCAATGACTTCAGCAAACGAAGGCCACTTTCATTGATGATTATGGCCGTTTTGAAATAACAGCGTCTGAAATATACATTTCCTAACTACAGTTGAAAAGAAATACAAATCAGATGGCTAATGATATGCATAAAAAGACAGTATCGAGCACCTCTGGCAAGAGAGAAGACAGAAATGAAATAGCGAGAAAAAACTACTGATTCAGTTTATGGGATACTTTAAAGTGTAGCACCTATGTCCGGCGCGTGTACCACTTGCACCACACCAGAACTACACCTTAAAACATCATTCATCATATTTGACAAGTGTGATAATGGGACAGTCACACGCCTCTCTGCAGAAGGGATTTGGAGTAAGTTGTAATACCGAGGACTTTCAGTGTGAGATAAGCGGTTCTATGGTGTAATGGTTAGCACTCTGGACTCTGAATCCAGCGATCCGAGTTCAAATCTCGGTAGAACCTACTGCGTTCTTTTGCAGGATTTTAAAGATGATTTTCATGTGGCAGACACAAGCAATAAAAAGTCAGCAAACTACTTTGGACAAGTAGAACTACCTTTACACATCTACATCACTCACACAATTGTAATGTCAAACAGTAATCCCACCTTAATGTTTTTTCATCAATCCAGTACATGATAAATGATAGACACACACAAGAGTGTGTCCCAAGTTGCTTGCTCTTGATTCCATTGTAAAATTATCGATACGCATTATACACGTCCTTCAACTGGTCCCATGGTGTAATGGTTAGCACTCTGGACTTTGAATCCAGCGATCCGAGTTCAAATCTCGGTGGGACCTACTTTTTTAAAGTAGAATATTGCCAAATTCCTGAAGTGCGTGAAAGATACGCGCCAATGACTTCAGCAAACGAAGG
The DNA here is from genome assembly GCF_023055435.1 of Haliotis rufescens. Lineage (NCBI taxonomy): Eukaryota > Metazoa > Mollusca > Gastropoda > Lepetellida > Haliotidae > Haliotis > Haliotis rufescens. The sequence continues at coordinate 26,550,055 of NW_025964334.1, read as the reverse complement.
CCACTTTCATTGATGATTATGGCCGTTTTGAAATAACAGCGTCTGAAATATACATTTCCTAACTACAGTTGAAAAGAAAAACAAATCAGATGGCTAATGATATGCATAAAATGACAGTATCGAGCACCTCTGGCAAGAGAGAAGACAGAAATGAAATAGCGAGAAAAAACTACTGATTCAGTTTATGGGATACTTTAAAGTGTAGCACCTATGTCCGGCGCGTGTACCACTTGCACCACGCCAGAACTACACCTTAAAACATCATTCATCATATTTGACAAGCGTGATAATGGGACAGTCACACGCCTCTCTGCAGAAGGGATTTGGAGTAAGTTGTAATACCGAGGACTTTCAGTGTGAGATAAGCGGTTCTATGGTGTAATGGTTAGCACTCTGGACTCTGAATCCAGCGATCCGAGTTCAAATCTCGGTAGAACCTACTGCGTTCTTTTGCAGGATTTTAAAGATGATTTTCATGTGGCAGACACAACCAATAAAAAGTCAGCAAACTACTTTGGACAAGTAAAACTACCTTTACACATCTACATCACTCACACAATTGTCATGTCAAACAGTAATCCCACCTTAATGTTTTTTCATCAATCCAGTACATGATAAATGATAGACACACACAAGAGTGTGTCCCAAGTTGCTTGCTCTTGATTCCATTGTAAAATTATCGCTACGCATTATACACGTCCTTCAACTGGTCCCATGTTGTAATGGTTAGCACTCTGGACTTTGAATCCAGCGATCCGAGTTCAAATCTCGGTGGGACCTACTTTTTTAAAGTAGAATATTGCCAAATTCCTGAAGTGCGTGAAAGATACGCGCCAATGACTTCAGCAAACGAAGGCCACTTTCATTGATGATTATGGCCGTTTTGAAATAACAGCGTCTGAAATATACATTTCCTAACTACAGT
>NW_025964334.1:26529130-26534130 GCF_023055435.1 Haliotis rufescens | reverse complement strand
TCTTCGAAGAAAAGAGGAAGAAGAAATAAACTACAACCCAAGATCACAGACTGTGTAATTCAGAACAATGACTTAAAAAATAAATTGAGAGAAAGTAAAAAAGATGAACAAAAGAAGAAGAAAGAAGAAAAGGTTAACGATCGACGAGAAATATCTGGCGTGTCTGAGAATGGTATATAAAATAACAATGTGTTTGTACATACATTTCATATTTATATTTGCAATGGTCACAACATGGTCATGGAATGTGAATGGACTCCGTGATGTCACTAAAATGCAAAATGTATTCTCTATACTAACGAATTCCCACGTCAATATTGCCTTTTTGCAGGAGACCTTTTGGTCTGATGAATTCATTGAAAAATATAAATATTTATGGCCAGGAACAATTTTATACTCTAATGCTGGTAATAATAGAAAAGGCGTTGCTCTTTTGATCTCTCCTGACTTTGAACAAAAGGTGGCCATTCTTGAAAAAGACAATGATGGAAGACTACTAAAGGCGTCTCTATCTCTTGAAGATAAAACAGTGATTTTATTAAATGTGTATGCCCCAAACGATCCTAGAGAGAGAATACCTTTTTTCAATAATTTAATGAAATGGGTTAATCATGAGCATTTAATTTGCGCTGGAGATTTTAATGAAATTCTTGATCCTTCACTTGATAAAGGTCCCAATAACATAACGTTTAACATCCAAAGTAGCAATGTGTTAAACACCTTTCTTCACAAAAACAACCTAATTGATATATGGCGGTACAAAAACTATGACAAAAAAGAGTTTTCTCGAATACAGTCTGTATTAGGAGTTATTAAACAATCTCGGATTGATCTGATATTTGTTTCAAGAAACCTTATTTCAAATATTATCAACTGTTACATTAGATATTCCTCTGTGAGTGATCACAATATTGTTGTATCAAGGTTAGACTTTTCTCCTATAGAAAGGGGTCCTGGTGTATGGATTTTTAATAATCAGCTTCTTGACGATTGCGCATTTCATCAAAAGATCACTGAAATAATAGAAGAGGCAAAAGGGTGCCCTTTACTTAAAACTGAACCATTGATATGGTGGGATAACTTGAAATATCAGTTCAAAAAGTTTTCAAGGTACTATGCATCTAAAAAAAGCAATCATGAAAAAGCTGATTATTTTAAAATTCAAAATAAGCTTAGAAAAGAATATCATAAGATATCCTCCATTCCTGGCTATGTATCTTCTGTTTTACAATCAATAGAAAATGAGCTGGAGACATACGAGATTAACAAATGCAAAGGAGCTATTCTCAGGTCAAAGGCAAAGTGGACTCTCGATTCCGACAGAAATACCTCATACTTTTTAAATCTAGAAAAAACAAAACAGCAAGCAAACTCGATCAAAGAATTATTTAGAGGAGATGGTACAATAGCCAACAACACAGAGGATATCTTGGATACTGCTCAACAATTTTACTCCTCTTTATTCACTGCTGAACACTGTAATGTAGAAAAACAACAGGACATAGTTAATAATATCAAGGACAAGCTTTCCGAAGATGAGAGGAATTCATGCGAAGTACATATTTCTCAGAGTGAGCTTACTGTGGCACTCAAAGGTATGCAGAAAAATAAATCACCAGGCCCAGATGGTCTAACAGTTGAATTTTATTTGAAGTTTTGGAACATTTTATGCCCCTTCTTCATACAAGTTGTCGATTGTGTACACAAAGAAAACAGTCTTTCACGTACCATGAAAAATAGTATAATTAGTTTATTTTATAAAAAGAAAGGTGACAAGAGAGACATTAAATGTTACAGGCCTATTTCATTGATAAATGTAGATTGTAAACTAATATCCAGAGTGTTGTCATTAAGATTACGAACTGTCATGTCCTCAATTGTCTCCCCTGAACAATCTTGCTGTGTACCAGGAAGAGACATAGCTAACAACCTTCACTCCCTAAGAGATGTTATTGACATTGTAAATAATCGTGATGATGATGATTCATATCTCATCAAAATAGATCAAGAGAAAGCTTTTGACAGAGTCTCACATCAATACTTATTTCAAATTCTCAGAAAATTTAACTTTGGAGATTCCTTCATTTCATGGATCAAAATTCTCTATACTGATATGCATAGTTCTGTTAAATGCAATGGCCATTTGACGCCTTATTTTCCTTTAACTCGTGGTGTTCGTCAAGGAGATCCAATGAGCTCCATGCTGTACGTTTTGGTGTCAGAGCCACTTAATCTCCTAGTTAAGAACAATCCTGAAATCCACGGAATAAATATCAACAATGACATTTATTCTGTGATATATCAACATGCTGATGACACTTCAATCACTGTTTCAGATGTCAACTCCGTCGAAGAAACATTTAGCACAGTTAACTCATACTGTGAAGGAACGGGAGCAAAAATCAACATCGAAAAATCAGAAGTTTTGTTATTGGGTAAAAATAACCTTCGTGGCTGTTCAATCAACGTCCCGGTTAAAATCAAAAAAGATTGTGTTGAAATATTAGGCATTTATTTCGGCAAGGATAAAGCAATGTGTGAAACGTTGAATTGGAGCAAGAAAATGGACAAAATTCAAACATTGTTAAATTCATGGTTACGTAGACAACTTACTCTACAGGGTAGAGCAGTTGTAATAAATATCCTTATGAGTTCCCGCTTATGGTATGCGTTTACTGTACTACCTGTCCCACAATGGGTTGAGCATAGATTTACTCAGATATTTAGTAAATTCTTGTGGCACAATAAAACTGCCAAAATAACATCAGATACCTGTATTGGTATTTGTTTAGATGGTGGTCTGAATATACCAAAGTTGTGTTTTAAAAAATATGCACTGAGACTTAAGTTGCTGAGGGCTTTTGCTAATTCCCAGCTTAATTGTATTTGGAAACAAACAATGCTATATTTTATGTCACATCTTCTGAAAATGAACTTGGGAATTCATGTTTTATCTCTTGAACATAATAAGGGTGATTTACAAGACAAAAGCCCATTTTATGCTGAGCTATTATCTGCATGGAATGAAATTACTGGAGGGAAAAGACCCTTGCTTCAAAATGTAGATGATATCATGAATCAACCACTTTTCAAAAATCCATTAATTACTTTCAATGGAAAAACTCTAATGTTTCAATCGTTTATTTCAAGTGGAATTATTTGTATTAAACATATTTGTTTTGAAGTTATTCCAAAATTCATGTCCTCACAAATTATTGTAGACATTGTACATGATACTTTACCTGAAATGGACATAAACACTATACAACAATGCTATGCAATCATTTTATACGCGCTTCCATCAGAATGGAAAAATATCATTTTGTCTGATGTTGGCAAAAACCTTCCCTCTGGAGACATCTTCTGCACGATTGATGGACAGGACATGTCAGTTGAAGTTTTAACAGCTAAATTTTGCTACGAAATATTCAGACAAAAACACTTCAAAAAGCCAGTTGCTATTTCTTTTTGGAATAATATTGCTTTGGACATTAATTGGAAAGATATTTGGCTGAATGTGTGGCAGAAAGATAAATCAACAGACTCTATACAGTTGGATTTTAAAATTGCTCACAATATTATCTTTACATATGATAAACTGTGCAAAATTGGATTGTCAAACACTGATGTTTGTCCTGTATGTCAAAATGAAACAGAGGACATTTTACATTTGTTTATCTTCTGCCAAGAGTTATCTTCCTTGCAATCTCTATTAATTGACATGTTGACAGATGTTTGTCAAGATTCAGGGTTTAGTCTTGGACAGTTATACCTCTGGTTACTGTTTGGATTCCTGCCAGAAAAGAAGTTGTCATGTAAACCCTTCATGAACATTGTATTGTCAATATATCGAATTGCTGTATTTAAAAGAAGAGTTATTATGAGTCAGGAAACAATCTCATTTCACATGAAAGCTTTTTTCAAATCTTTGATTAAGCGTCATTTCAGCCTTTTGTTGTTTCACTATTCAAAAATGAATCAATTACATATCTTTATTCAAAGATATATAATGACCAATACATTTATCACATTAGATGGAAATGAGATTGTTCTCAAACCTCCTCTAGAATAGAAACATGTAACATGTAACGTGTAAAGAGCATGTTCAATCTGCATTCCTCTTTTTGTATATGTAAAGACGTGTTTAGATAATCAAATGTAAAAAACTATTTCTCATATTTTCTGTCTGTAGAATCGGAATGTTATCCACTGCCACCCTACCTCTGTGATAACCTTTTTATTTTTGTGGTGGCTGTGGCAGCACTGTCTGCGTCTGTAATAAGTTCCCGTGAATAAATTTTATCAAGAAAAAAAAAAAAAAAAAGCACTCTGGACTTTGAATCCAGCGATCCGAGTTCAAATCTCGGTGGGACCTACTTTTTTAAAGTAGAATATTGCCAAATTCCTGAAGTGCGTGAAAGATACGCGCCAATGACTTCAGCAAACGAAGGCCACTTTCATTGATGATTATGGCCGTTTTGAAATAACAGCGTCTGAAATATACATTTCCTAACTACAGTTGAAAAGAAATACAAATCAGATGGCTAATGATATGCATAAAAAGACAGTATCGAGCACCTCTGGCAAGAGAGAAGACAGAAATGAAATAGCGAGAAAAAACTACTGATTCAGTTTATGGGATACTTTAAAGTGTAGCACCTATGTCCGGCGCGTGTACCACTTGCATCACGCCAGAACTACACCTTAAAACATCATTCATCATATTTGACAAGTGTGATAATGGGACAGTCACACGCCTCTCTGCAGAAGGGATTTGGAGTAAGTTGTAATACCGAGGACTTTCAGTGTGAGATAAGCGGTTCTATGGTGTAATGGTTAGCACTCTGGACTCTGAATCCAGCGATCCGATTTCAAATCTCGGTAGAACCTACTGCGTTCTTTTGCAGGATTTTAAAGATGATTTTCATGTGGCAGACACAACCAATAAAAAGTCAGCAAACTACTTTGGACAAGTAAAACTACCTTTACACATCTACATC
>NW_025964334.1:26509130-26521630 GCF_023055435.1 Haliotis rufescens | reverse complement strand
CGAGGACTTTCAGTGTGAGATAAGCGGTTCTATGGTGTAATGGTTAGCACTCTGGACTCTGAATCCAGCGATCCGAGTTCAAATCTCGGTAGAACCTACTGCGTTCTTTTGCAGGATTTTAAAGATGATTTTCATGTGGCAGACACAACCAATAAAAAGTCAGCAAACTACTTTGGACAAGTAAAACTACCTTTACACATCTACATCACTCACACAATTGTCATGTCAAACAGTAATCCCACCTTAATGTTTTTTCATCAATCCAGTACATGATAAATGATAGACACACACAAGAGTGTGTCCCAAGTTGCTTGCTCTTGATTCCATTGTAAAATTATCGATACGCATTATACACGTCCTTCAACTGGTCCCATGGTGTAATGGTTAGCACTCTGGACTTTGAATCCAGCGATCCGAGTTCAAATCTCGGTGGGACCTACTTTTTTAAAGTAGAATATTGCCAAATTCCTGAAGTGCGTGAAAGATACGCGCCAATGACTTCAGCAAACGAAGGCCACTTTCATTGATGATTATGGCCGTTTTGAAATAACAGCGTCTGAAATATACATTTCCTAACTACAGTTGAAAAGAAAAACAAATCAGATGGCTAATGATATGCATAAAAAGACAGTATCGAGCACCTCTGGCAAGAGAGAAGACAGAAATGAAATAGCCAGAAAAAACTACTGATTCAGTTTATGGGATACTTTAAAGTGTAGCACCTATGTCCGGCGCGTGTACCACTTGCACCACGCCAGAACTACACCTTAAAACATCATTCATCATATTTGACAAGTGTGATAATGGGACAGTCACACGCCTCTCTGCAGAAGGGATTTGGAGTAAGTTGTAATACCGAGGACTTTCAGTGTGAGATAAGCGGTTCTATGGTGTAATGGTTAGCACTCTGGACTCTGAATCCAGCGATCCGAGTTCAAATCTCGGTAGAACCTACTGCGTTCTTTTGCAGGATTTTAAAGATGATTTTCATGTGGCAGACACAACCAATAAAAAGTCAGCAAACTATTTTGGACAAGTAAAACTACCTTTACACATCTACATCACTCACACAATTGTAATGTCAAACAGTTTTGGACAAGTAAAACTACCTTTACACATCTACATCACTCACACAATTGTAATGTCAAACAGTAATCCCACCTTAATGTTTTTTCATCAATCCAGTACATGATAAATGATAGACACACACAAGAGTGTGTCCCAAGTTGCTTGCTCTTGATTCCATTGTAAAATTATCGATACGAATTATACACGTCCTTCAACTGGTCCCATGGTGTAATGGTTAGCACTCTGGACTTTGAATCCAGCGATCCGAGTTCAAATCTCGGTGGGACCTTCTTTTTTAAAGTAGAATATTGCCAAATTCCTCAAGTGCGTGAAAGATACGCGCCAATGACTTCAGCAAACGAAGGCCACTTTCATTGATGATTATGGCCGTTTTGAAATAACAGCGTCTGAAATATACATTTCCTAACTACAGTTGAAAAGAAAAACAAATCAGATGGCTAATGATATGCATAAAAAGACAGTATCGAGCACCTCTGGCAAGAGAGAAGACAGAAATGAAATAGCCAGAAAAAACTACTGATTCAGTTTATGGGATACTTTAAAGTGTAGCACCTATGTCCGGCGCGTGTACCACTTGCACCACGCCAGAACTACACCTTAAAACATCATTCATCATATTTGACATGTGTGATAATGGAACAGTCACACGCCTCTCTGCAGAAGGGATTTGGAGTAAGTTGTAATACCGAGGACTTTCAGTGTGAGATAAGCGGTTCTATGGTGTAATGGTTAGCACTCTGGACTCTGAATCCAGCGATCCGAGTTCAAATCTCGGTAGAACCTACTGCGTTCTTTTGCAGGATTTTAAAGATGATTTTCATGTGGCAGACACAACCAATAAAAAGTCAGCAAACTACTTTGGACAAGTAAAACTACCTTTACACATCTACATCACTCACACAATTGTCATGTCAAACAGTAATCCCACCTTAATGTTTTTTCATCAATCCAGTACATGATAAATGATAGACACACACAAGAGTGTGTCCCAAGTTGCTTGCTCTTGATTCCATTGTAAAATTATCGATACGCATTAAACACGTCCTTCAACTGGTCCCATGGTGTAATGGTTAGCACTCTGGACTTTGAATCCAGCGATCCGAGTTCAAATCTCGGTGGGACCTACTTTTTTAAAGTAGAATATTGCCAAATTCCTGAAGTGCGTGAAAGATACGCGCCAATGACTTCAGCAAACGAAGGCCACTTTCATTGATGATTATGGCCGTTTTGAAATAACAGCGTCTGAAATATACATTTCCTAACTACAGTTGAAAATAAAAACAAATCAGATGGCATAAAAAGACAGTATCGAGCACCTCTGGCAAGAGAGAAGACAGAAATGAAATAGCGAGAAAAAACTACTGATTCAGTTTATGGGATACTTTAAAGTGTAGCACCTATGTCCGGCGCGTGTACCACTTGCACCACGCCAGAACTACACCTTAAAACATCATTCATCATATTTGACAAGTGTGATAATGGGACAGTCACACGCCTCTCTGCAGAAGGGATTTGGAGTAAGTTGTAATACCGAGGACTTTCAGTGTGAGATAAGCGGTTCTATGGTGTAATGGTTAGCACTCTGGACTCTGAATCCAGCGATCCGAGTTCAAATCTCGGTAGAACCTACTGCGTTCTTTTGCAGGATTTTAAAGATGATTTTCATGTGGCAGACACAACCAATAAAAAGTCAGCAAACTATTTTGGACAAGTAAAACTACCTTTACACATCTACATCACTCACACAATTGTAATGTCAAACAGTAATCCCACCTTAATGTTTTTTCATCAATCCAGTACATGATAAATGATAGACACACACAAGAGTGTGTCCCAAGTTGCTTGCTCTTGATTCCATTGTAAAATTATCGATACGAATTATACACGTCCTTCAACTGGTCCCATGGTGTAATGGTTAGCACTCTGGACTTTGAATCCAGCGATCCGAGTTCAAATCTCGGTGGGACCTTCTTTTTTAAAGTAGAATATTGCCAAATTCCTGAAGTGCGTGAAAGATACGCGCCAATGACTTCAGCAAACGAAGGCCACTTTCATTGATGATTATGGCCGTTTTGAAATAACAGCATCTGAAATATACATTTCCTAACTACAGTTGAAAAGAAAAACAAATCAGATGGCTAATGATATGCATAAAAAGACAGTATCGAGCACCTCTGGCAAGAGAGAAGACAGAAATGAAATAGCGAGAAAAAACTACTGATTCAGTTTATGGGATACTTTAAAGTGTAGCACCTATGTCCGGCGCGTGTACCACTTGCACCACGCCAGAACTACACCTTAAAACATCATTCATCATATTTGACAAGTGTGATAATGGGACAGTCACACGTCTCTCTGCAGAAGGGATTTGGAGTAAGTTGTAATACCGAGGACTTTCAGTGTGAGATAAGCGGTTCTATGGTGTAATGGTTAGCACTCTGGACTCTGAATCCAGCGATCCGAGTTCAAATCTCGGTAGAACCTACTGCGTTCTTTTGCAGGATTTTAAAGATGATTTTCATGTGGCAGACACAACCAATAAAAAGTCAGCAAACTACTTTGGACAAGTAAAACTACCTTTACACATCTACATCACTCACACAATTGTAAGGTCAAACAGTAATCCCACCTTAATGTTTTTTCATCAATCCAGTACATGATAAATGATAGACACACACAAGAGTGTGTCCCAAGTTGCTTGCTCTTGATTCCATTGTAAATTATTCGATACGCATTATACACGTCCTTCAACTGGTCCCATGGTGTAATGGTTAGCACTCTGGACTTTGAATCCAGCGATCCGAGTTCAAATCTCGGTGGGACCTACTTTTTTAAAGTAGAATATTGCCAAATTCCTCAAGTGCGTGAAAGATACGCGCCAATGACTTCAGCAAACGAAGGCCACTTTCATTGATGATTATGGCCGTTTTGAAATAACAGCGTCTGAAATATACATTTCCTAACTACAGTTGAAAAGAAAAACAAATCAGATGGCTAATGATATGCATAAAAAGACAGTATCGAGCACCTCTGGCAAGAGAGAAGACAGAAATGAAATAGCCAGAAAAAACTACTGATTCAGTTTATGGGTTACTTTAAAGTGTAGCACCTATGTCCGGCGCGTGTACCACTTGCACCACGCCAGAACTACACCTTAAAACATCATTCATCATATTTGACAAGTGTGATAATGGGACAGTCACACGTCTCTCGGCAGAAGGGATTTGGAGTAAGTTGTAATACCGAGGACTTTCAGTGTGAGATAAGCGGTTCTATGGTGTAATGGTTAGGTTACCTCCCTTGTTGAGGCGCAACGTGGAAGCAATTTGCAAGTGCTCTGCTATTTATTGTAAGTACTTCTACCTTTGTGGAAATATTTGACTGTTGTTATGAAGGTGTGTTCATATATGTTTCAAGATTACATCTGAACGTGTAATTGGAGGAAATAGAAACCATGAGCCGCCAGGCTGGGGGGCAAAGGCCACCCCCTAGTCAGGTCATCAACAACAATGGCCGCCATCGTGTCTATCAAAAAGAAAACATTGTTCGGGTTCATTATGACAACCAGATTCGCCCTAAAGCATTTGAGCTTTGCAAGGTGTTAGAGCAAGAACTGGGAGACAATACTGTGTACTGCTGTACACCTAGAAACAACAATTATTATGAAATTACTCTAGCGGAAAATGCGCTAGTAAAATCACTTGGAGAGTCTGTTGTTGTTGATCATGAAATATACAAACTTTCGCCTCTTATGAATAATAGAGTTGTAGTTTCATTTATGAACTTGCCCAGCTATACCACAGATGAGGAAATCAGAAACGTCCTACATGCGTTTGGAATAATTGAAGTGGATACCATCCACAGGAGGAAAATCCATGGCACTAATTGGGAAGATGGTACAAGATATACACAAGTAAAATTTCCAACAGGGATCCGCAGTCTTCCCTATAGCGTCAAATTCAGGACACATGAAGGTTTTGATTTTTTCAGAGTTATTCACAACGAGCAAATCAAAGTGTGCTACCACTGCCTTTCAGACCAACACGAAAAAAAGATGTGTCCAAACATTGTATGTAGAAACTGCGGGAACCAAGGACATCTTCAAAACAACTGTCGTGTTCCAAAATGCCACAGATGTAAACTGAAGCCGGTAGACTGTGATTGCTATGGGTATGATGATGCTTCTGATGACATTGATAATGATAATCATGATGATCATGATAAGGATGAGGAAAATGACCTTGATGTTGGCATCATGGACACAGAGACGGATGCAACTCTAGCAAGGTGGCCTATTCTTAATGAATTAACAGTTGAAGATGACGAGGATCAAGAAGGGGTTGATACAATTGTAGATATCCCCGAGGAAGACAACGAGGAAATGTCACCAGATAAACATGTGACGAATTTTGTGACTGACTCGAACAATGAAACTCAAAATCTTGTCAATGAACTACTATTTGAAATCATTGACAGAAGTGTACATGTTGGCCAATGTAGTTCTGATGCCAAAAAACATGTATCTCCGTGTAGTGCTCACTTAGTAAATGATGTGAAAGACACACTGTTAGATATTGTACAGAAAGTTAATCTTGAACATCATGACAATAGTGAGGTTGTAGATGTTCATGATGGCATGGCAGCCTCGAATGAGATCAATCACAATGTTCTTTCACAGCCATACCGTGGGGATGGTGCCCCAGGAAGCGTGAAAGGCAAATGGAGAATATCCAAGCCTGATGAAGAGGTAATTAAGGCACATGTTGGGGGAAAAGCCCCTAGAAAAAAGAATGTTGTTAAATCTCGAAAAGGGAAAAAATATAGATGAAACACATGTTGAAGTATAATATGCATCTCTCATTGCTCATCATGTTCAGTATATGGTCATGGAATGTCAATGGTTTGAGAGATGTTGGTAAATTTGAAAAAGTGATGTCACTTATAAACAGTTCACATGTTGATATAACATTCTTACAGGAAACGTTTTGGGACACAACATTTGTTGAAAACTATCAACATATGTGGGCCGGGAAAATTTTATTTTGTAATTCAACCAACATAAATCGCAGGGGTGTAGCTATATTAGTATCCGAAAATTTTCAACATGAAGTTAGAATGATAGCACACGATTCTGAAGGCAGACTATTAAAAGCAGAAATTGATGTGGATGATAAAAAATATTATTTACTCAATGTTTATGCTCCTAATGGTTTAGAAGAAAAGTTAACATTTTACAAAGAGCTAGAAGGATGGTTAGAACCAAGTAATATGTTTGTAGGGGGAGATTTTAATGATATAGTAGATCCTGTTTTGGATAAAGGCATTAACAATAAAACATTCAATCTAAGAAGTAGTGACACTCTTATTTCCATAATTCAAAAATATTGTATGGTTGATGTATGGAGACACAAAAATTATGATAAAAAGGAGTTCTCCAGAACCCAAACAGTAAATGGTGTTTTAAAACAATCCAGAATTGACTTTTTTCTATTATCCAGACATCTTTTACATAGTGCTATACATTGTTATATCAAATACTGTAAAATGAGCGATCACAACATTGTTTCACTGAAGGTTGATCTCAGTAACATAGAAAAGGGTCCAGGAGTTTGGATTTTTAATAATCAGCTGTTAGAAGATGGTATGTTTTATAATAAAATTCGTCATATTATTGAGGAAGCAAAAGTATGTCCACTTTTTACATCAGAGCCACTTATGTGGTGGGACAACTTGAAATATCAATTTAAAAAGTTTTCAAAATCTTATTCAAGCAAAAAAAGTAGACTGGCAAAAAATGATTATTACAACATTCAAAATAAACTTAGAATTGAATATCAAAAATTAGCTTCAACACCGGGGTATCAATCTACACAACTGTGTGATTTAGAACATAAATTAGAAGAATATGACAACAACACCTGTAGGGGTGCTATCCTGAGATCAAAAGCACAATTTACTCTTGAATCTGACAGATGCACTTCCTATTTCTTAAATTTAGAAAAGTCAAAACAGCAAGCTAATTCAATCAAAGAACTTATAACTGAAGATGGAACAACGATACGGAATACAGAGGACATTATAGACGCAGCACAATCATTTTATGCCAAGTTATATACAGATGAGGGATTTGATCAAGTAAAAGAACAAGTAGTTGTAAATATGATTCAGAAATCGATTAATGATGAACAAAAAGTTAAATGCGATCTTCCCATTTCTGAAAAACAGTTGACAGAGGCACTGAAAGGAATGAAACATAACAAGACACCAGGTCCAGATGGTTTAACTGTTGAATTCTTCCTCAAGTTTTGGGAGATTTTATGTCCTCTTTTCCATCATGTTACACAGAGTATCTTTGAAGAGAAGGAATTATCTCGTTCTATGAAAACCAGTATTATCAGCTTATTCTATAAAAATAAAGGTGATAAAAGAGATTTAAAATGTTACAGACCCATTTCACTGATCAATGTTGACTGTAAATTAATATCACGCACATTGTCGCTTAGACTCAAGTCTGTAATGTCAGATATTATCTCCCCCGAACAATCCTGCTGTGTACCAGGGAGAGACATTGCACACAATTTACATTCGGTCAGGGATGTAGTTGATATAGTGGATAGTGAAGATAAAGATGCATTTTTAATTAAAGTAGATCAAGAGAAAGCTTTCGATAGAGTTTCACATAATTACTTGTTGGATATTTTACAAAAATTCAATTTTGGGACTAATTTTATATCCTGGATTAGAATTTTGTATACAGACATTAAAAGTTCTGTCAAGTGTAATGGACATTTAAGTCCATATTTCAAACTATCCCGTGGAGTAAGGCAAGGGGACCCGATGAGTTCCATGCTGTTTGTGCTTATTTCTGAACCATTAAATTTGTTAATAAAAGAGAACCCACATATTCAAGGCATCAACATTGGCAATGTTTCATCTTTAATATATCAACATGCCGATGACACTACTATTACAGTGTGCAACTCACAGTCAGTGGAAAATACTTTTGAAACAATTAAATATTATTGCGAAGCAACTCAAGCCAAGATCAATTTACAAAAGTCGGAGGTGTTACTTCTTGGTAAAGCCAAGTTCAATAAATGTAACATTAGTCTTCCCGTGAAGGTTAAAAAAGATTGTGTTGAACTTCTGGGAATATATCTTGGCTCTGACTTGGCCACTTGTGAGACACTAAATTGGACGAAAAAGATAAATAAAATTCAAACTCTACTTAATTCATGGATTCAACGTCAACTCACACTGCAGGGCAGAGCCACGGTTTTAAAAATCCTCATTGCCTCTAGATTATGGTACTCTTTTACAGTGTTACCAGTGCCACACTGGGTAGAAGTAGCCTTTTCCAAAATGTTTTCAAAATTCTTATGGGTAAATAAAAAGCCAAAAATAGCAGCTGTGACATGCATGGGCAAATGTACAGAAGGTGGTTTAAATATACCCAATTTGTGCCTTAAAAAGTATGCTTTAAGATTGAAACTGTTAAAAGCTTTCTTAGATTGTAAATTAGACTCATTATGGAAAGCAACTATGTCTTTCTTCTTTTCAAAATATTTAAATATGGGATTACAATCAAACATACTATGTTTAAAGTTTGACAAAAAAGATATGTTGCATGTAAATCCTTTTTATGCTGAGTTGTTGCTTGCCTGGGAGGACATCAGTGGTGGTAAGAGAAGCAAACCTACCACTTTACCGGATATAATGTGTCAGCCTTTATTCAACAACCCTCTAATTTTGTATATGAACAAAACTTTGTTGTTTAAATCATTCATTGACGGTGGAATCACTTGCATAAAAGATATTTGCTATGAAGTTATACCACAATTTTTGTCACCTGATAGTATTGTTGAAATTGTACAAGAAACAATACCTGATGTTGATGTGGCCACTATCAAGAATGGTTATGCTGTTATTTTATATGCGCTTCCAACAGATTGGAAACAGATCATATTGTCTGATGTTGTCATAAATCCTCCTTGTAAAGAAATACTTTGTCCTATAGCGAACGAAGATGTATCAGTGCAGCTGTTTACGGTGAAATATTGTTATGAAATTTTCAGAACAAAATATTTTAAAAAACCAGTTGCCATAAATTGGTGGAATAATATATCTCTTGACATCAACTGGAAAGATGTTTGGGTTAATGTGTATCAAAATGACAAATCAGCCGAATGTATACAACTAGATTTTAAGATTGCCCATAACATTATTTACACATATGACAGACTCAGCCAATTTGGTTTGACAGACACAGATATTTGTCCAGTTTGTCAAAATGAAAAAGAAGATGTTCTGCACTTGTTCATCTTCTGTAAAGAGTTATCGTTCTTACAATCACTATTTGTTGACATCCTCACTGATGTGTGTCAAGATACTGGGTTCACTCTTGGACAATTCTCGCTGTGGTTATTGTTTGGATTTCTTCCTGAGAGAAGTGTGTCGGCAAAACCATTGTTAGATATACTGTTATCAATTTATCGGTTGGCAGTATTTAAGAGAAGAGTTGTTATAAGCCTAGGTACAGTCTCTTTTCACATAAACACATTTTTCAAATCCTTGGTAAAAAGACATCTCACATTTCTTTTGTATCATTACACAAAAATGAAAAGATTGCATGTCTTTATTCAAAAATACATAATGTCTAATAACCTCATCGAGTTAGATGGGAATGACATTCTTTTGAAACATCCTCTTGATTAGCTCAATTATAAGTCACTTATACTATTTCATTTCACATGAAAGCTTTTTTCAAATCTTTCATAAAGTGTCATTTTAGTTGAATGATTGTTCACTATTGAAAAATAAATCAATTACAAAGTTGTGTGTACATAATCAAATGTAAATATCTATTTCTCATATTTCTGTCTTTAGAATTCAAATGTTAACCACTGCCACCCAACTTCTGTGATACCCTTTTTATCTTTGTGGTGGCAGTGTCAGCACTGTCTGCGTTTGTATTATATTCCTGTGAATAAATTTTATCAAGAAAAAAAAAAAAAAAAAGAAAAAAAAAAGCACTCTGGACTCTGAATCCAGCGATCCGAGTTCAAATCTCGGTAGAACCTACTGCGTTCTTTTGCAGGATTTTAAAGATGATTTTCATGTGGCAGACACAACCAATAAAAAAGTCAGCAAACTACTTTGGACAAGTAAAACTACCTTTACACATCTACATCACTCACACAATTGTAATGTCAAACAGTAATCCCACCTTAATGTTTTTTCATCAATCCAGTACATGATAAATGATAGACACACACAAGAGTGTGTCCCAAGTTGCTTGCTCTTGATTCCATTGTAAAATTATCGATACGCATTATACACGTCCTTCAACTGGTCCCATGGTGTAATGGTTAGCACTCTGGACTTTGAATCCAGCGATCCGAGTTCAAATCTCGGTGGGACCTACTTTTTTAAAGTAGAATATTGCCAAATTCCTGAAGTGCGTGAAAGATACGCGCCAATGACTTCAGCAAACGAAGGCCACTTTCATTGATGATTATGGCCGTTTTGAAATAACAGCGTCTGAAATATACATTTCCTAACTACAGTTGAAAAGAAAAACAAATCAGATGGCTAATGATATGCATAAAAAGACAGTATCGAGCACCTCTGGCAAGAGAGAAGACAGAAATGAAATAGCGAGAAAAAACTACTGATTCAGTTTATGGGATACTTTAAAGTGTAGCACCTATGTCCGGCGCGTGTACCACTTGCACCACGCCAGAACTACACCTTAAAACATCATTCATCATATTTGACAAGTGTGATAATGGGACAGTCACACGCCTCTCTGCAGAAGGGATTTGGAGTAAGTTGTAATACCGAGGACTTTCAGTGTGAGATAAGCGGTTCTATGGTGTAATGGTTAGCACTCTGGACTCTGAATCCAGCGATCCGAGTTCAAATCTCGGTAGAACCTACTGCGTTCTTTTGCAGGATTTTAAAGATGATTTTCATGTGGCAGACACAACCAATAAAAAGTCAGCAAACTACTTTGGACAAGTAAAACTACCTTTACACATCTACATCACTCACACAATTGTCATGTCAAACAGTAATCCCACCTTAATGTTTTTTCATCAATCCAGTACATGATAAATGATAGACACACACAAGAGTGTGTCCCAAGTTGCTTGCTCTTGATTCCATTGTAAAATTATCGATACGCATTATACACGTCCTTCAACTGGTCCCATGGTGTAATGGTTAGCACTCTGGACTTTGAATCCAGCGATCCGAGTTCAAATCTCGGTGGGACCTACTTTTTTAAAGTAGGATATTGCTAAATTCCTGAAGTGCGTGAAAGATACGCGCCAATGACTTCAGCAAACGAAGGCCACTTTCATTGATGATTATGGCCGTTTTGAAATAACAGCGTCTGAAATATACATTTCCTAACTACAGTTGAAAAGAAAAACAAATCAGATGGCTAATGATATGCATAAAAAGACAGTATCGAGCACCTCTGGCAAGAGAGAAGACAGAAATGAAATAGCCAGAAAAAACTACTGATTCAGTTTATGGGATACTTTAAAGTGTAGCACCTATGTCCGGCGCGTGTACCACTTGCACCACGCCAGAACTACACCTTAAAACATCATTCATCATATTTGACAAGTGTGATAATGGGACAGTCACACGCCTCTCTGCAGAAGGGATTTGGAGTAAGTTGTAATACCGAGGACTTTCAGTGTGAGATAAGCGGTTCTATGGTGTAATGGTTAGCACTCTGGACTCTGAATCCAGCGATCCGAGTTCAAATCTCGGTAGAACCTACTGCGTTCTTTTGCAGGATTTTAAAGATGATTTTCATGTGGCAGACACAACCAATAAAAAGTCAGCAAACTACTTTGGACAAGTAAAACTACCTTTACACATCTACATCACTCACACAATTGTAAGGTCAAACAGTAATCCCACCTTAATGTTTTTTCATCAATCCAGTACATGATAAATGATAGACACACACAAGAGTGTGTCCCAAGTTGCTTGCTCTTGATTCCATTGTAAAATTATCGATACGCATTATACACGTCCTTCAACTGGTCCCATGGTGTAATGGTTAGCACTCTGGACTTTGAATCCAGCGATCCGAGTTCAAATCTCGGTGGGACCTACTTTTTTAAAGTAGAATATTGCCAAATTCCTGAAGTGCGTGAAAGATACGCGCCAATGACTTCAGCAAACGAAGGCCACTTTCATTGATGATTATGGCCGTTTTGAAATAACAGCGTCTGAAATATACATTTCCTAACTACAGTTGAAAAGAAAAACAAATCAGATGGCTAATGATATGCATAAAAAGACAGTATCGAGCACCTCTGGCAAGAGAGAAGACAGAAATGAAATAGCGAGAAAAAACTACTGATTCAGTTTATGGGATACTTTAAAGT
>NW_025964334.1:26484130-26486630 GCF_023055435.1 Haliotis rufescens | reverse complement strand
TGCTCTTGATTCCATTGTAAAATTATCGATACGCATTATACACGTCCTTCAACTGGTCCCATGGTGTAATGGTTAGCACTCTGGACTTTGAATCCAGCGATCCGAGTTCAAATCTCGGTGGGACCTACTATTTTAAAGTAGAATATTGCCAAATTCCTCAAGTGCGTGGAAGATACGCGCCAATGACTTCAGCAAACGAAGGCCACTTTCATTGATGATTATGGCCGTTTTGAAATAACAGCGTCTGAAATATACATTTCCTAACTACAGTTGAAAAGAAAAACAAATCAGATGGCTAATGATATGCATAAAAAGACAGTATCGAGCACCTCTGGCAAGAGAGAAGACAGAAATGAAATAGCGAGAAAAAACTACTGATTCAGTTTATGGGTTACTTTAAAATGTAGCACCTATGTCCGGCGCGTGTACCACTTGCACCACGCCAGAACTACACCTTAAAACATCATTCATCATATTTGACAAGTGTGATAATGGGACAGTCACACGCCTCTCTGCAGAAGGGATTTGGAGTAAGTTGTAATACCGAGGACTTTCAGTGTGAGATAAGAGGTTCTATGGTGTAATGGTTAGCACTCTGGACTCTGAATCCAGCGATCCGAGTTCAAATCTCGGTAGAACCTACTGCGTTCTTTTGCAGGATTTTAAAGATGATTTTCATGTGGCAGACACAACCAATAAAAAGTCAGCAAACTACTTTGGACAAGTAAAACTACCTTTACACATCTACATCACTCACACAATTGTCATGTCAAACAGTAATCCCACCTCAATGTTTTTTCATCAATCCAGTACATGATAAATGATAGACACACACAAGAGTGTGTCCCAAGTTGCTTGCTCTTGATTCCATTGTAAAATTATCGATACGCATTATACACGTCCTTCAACTGGTCCCATGGTGTAATGGTTAGCACTCTGGACTTTGAATCCAGCGATCCGAGTTCAAATCTCGGTGGGACCTACTTTTTTAAAGTAGAATATTGCCAAATTCCTGAAGTGCGTGAAAGATACGCGCCAATGACTTCAGCAAACGAAGGCCACTTTCATTGATGATTATGGCCGTTTTGAAATAACAGCGTCTGAAATATACATTTCCTAACTACAGTTGAAAAGAAAAACAAATCAGATGGCTAATGATATGCATAAAAAGACAGTATCGAGCACCTCTGGCAAGAGAGAAGACAGAAATGACATAGCGAGAAAAAACTACTGATTCAGTTTATGGGTTACTTTAAAGTGTAGCACCTATGTCCGGCGCGTGTACCACTTGCACCACGCCAGAACTACACCTTAAAACATCATTCATCATATTTGACAAGTGTGATAATGGGACAGTCACACGCCTCTCTGCAGAAGGGATTTGGAGTAAGTTGTAATACCGAGGACTTTCATTGTGAGATAAGAGGTTCTATGGTGTAATGGTTAGCACTCTGGACTCTGAATCCAGCGATCCGAGTTCAAATCTCAGTAGAACCTACTGCGTTCTTTTGCAGGATTTTAAAGATGATTTTCATGTTGCAGACACAACCAATAAAAAGTCAGCAAACTACTTTGGACAAGTAAAACTACCTTTACACATCTACATCACTCACACAATTGTCATGTCAAACAGTAATCCCACCTTTATGTTTTTTCATCAATCCAGTACATGATAAATGATAGACACACACAAGAGTGTGTCCCAAGTTGCTTGCTCTTGATTCCATTGTAAAATTATCGATACGCATTATACACGTCCTTCAACTGGTCCCATGGTGTAATGGTTAGCACTCTGGACTTTGAATCCAGCGATCCGAGTTCAAATCTCGGTGGGACCTACTTTTTTAAAGTAGAATATTGCCAAATTCCTCAAGTGCGTGAAAGATAAGCGCCAATGACTTCAGCAAACGAAGGCCACTTTCATTGATGATTATGGCCGTTTTGAAATAACAGCGTCTGAAATATACATTTCCTAACTACAGTTGAAAAGAAAAACAAATCAGATGGCTAATGATATGCATAAAAAGACAGTATCGAGCACCTCTGGCAAGAGAGAAGACAGAAATGACATTGCGAGAAAAAACTACTGATTCAGTTTATGGGTTACTTTAAAGTGTAGCACCTATGTCCGGCGCGTGTACCACTTGCACCACGCCAGAACTACACCTTCAAACATCATTCATCATATTTGACAAGTGTGATAATGGGACAGTCACACGCCTCTCTGCAGAAGGGATTTGGAGTAAGTTGTAATACCGAGGACTTTCAGTGTGAGATAAGAGGTTCTATGGTGTAATGGTTAGCACTCTGGACTCTGAATCCAGCGATCCGAGTTCAAATCTCGGTAGAACCTACTGCGTTCTTTTGCAGGATTTTAAAGATGATTTTCATGTGGCAGACACAACCAATAAAAAGTCAGCAAACTACTTTGGACAAGTAAAACTACCTTTACACATCTACATCACTCACACAATTGTCATGTCAAACAGTAATCCCACCT
>NW_025964334.1:26471630-26479130 GCF_023055435.1 Haliotis rufescens | reverse complement strand
TTTTGCAGGATTTTAAAGATGATTTTCATGTGGCAGACACAACCAATAAAAAGTCAGCAAACTACTTTGGACAAGTAAAACTACCTTTACACATCTACATCACTCACACAAATGTCATGTCAAACAGTAATCCCACCTTAATGTTTTTTCATCAATCCAGTACATGATAAATGATAGACACACACAAGAGTGTGTCCCAAGTTGCTTGCTCTTGATTCCATTGTAAAATTATCGATACGCATTATACACGTCCTTCAACTGGTCCCATGGTGTAATGGTTAGCACTCTGGACTTTGAATCCAGCGATCCGAGTTCAAATCTCGGTGGGACCTACTTTTTTAAAGTAGAATATTGCCAAATTCCTGAAGTGCGTGAAAGATACGCGCCAATGACTTCAGCAAACGAAGGCCACTTTCATTGATGATTATGGCCGTTTTGAAATAACAGCGTCTGAAATATACATTTCCTAACTACAGTTGAAAAGAAAAACAAATCAGATGGCTAATGATATGCATAAAAAGACAGTATCGAGCACCTCTGGCAAGAGAGAAGACAGAAATGACATAGCGAGAAAAAACTACTGATTCAGTTTATGGGTTACTTTAAAGTGTAGCACCTATGTCCGGCGCGTGTACCACTTGCACCACGCCAGAACTACACCTTAAAACATCATTCATCATATTTGACAAGTGTGATAATGGGACAGTCACACGCCTCTCTGCAGAAGGGATTTGGAGTAAGTTGTAATACCGAGGACTTTCAGTGTGAGATAAGAGGTTCTATGGTGTAATGGTTAGCACTCTGGACTCTGAATCCAGCGATCCGAGTTCAAATCTCGGTAGAACCTACTGCGTTCTTTTGCAGGATTTTAAAGATGATTTTCATGTGGCAGACACAACCAATAAAAAGTCAGCAAACTACTTTGGACAAGTAAAACTGTCTTTACACATCTACATCACTCACACAATTGTAATGTCAAACAGTAATCCCACCTTAATGTTTTTTCATCAATCCAGTACATGATAAATGATAGACACACACAAGAGTGTGTCCCAAGTTGCTTGCTCTTGATTCCATTGTAAAATTATCGATACGCATTATACACGTCCTTCAACTGGTCCCATGGTGTAATGGTTAGCACTCTGGACTTTGAATCCAGCGATCCGAGTTCAAATTTCGGTGGGACCTACTTTTTTAAAGTAGAATATTGCCAAATTCCTGAAGTGCGTGTAAGATACGCGCCAATGACTTCAGCAAACGAAGGCCACTTTCATTGATGATTATGGCCGTTTTGAAATAACAGCGTCTGAAATATACATTTCCTAACTACAGTTGAAAAGAAAAACAAATCAGATGGCTAATGATATGCATAAAAAGACAGTATCGAGCACCTCTGGCAAGAGAGAAGACAGAAATGACATTGCGAGAAAAAACTACTGATTCAGTTTATGGGTTACTTTAAAGTGTAGCACCTATGTCCGGCGCGTGTACCACTTGCACCACGCCAGAACTACACCTTAAAACATCATTCATCATATTTGACAAGTGTGATAATGGGACAGTCACACGCCGCTCTGCAGAAGGGATTTGGAGTAAGTTGTAATACCGAGGACTTTCAGTGTGAGATAAGAGGTTCTATGGTGTAATGGTTAGCACTCTGGACTCTGAATCCAGCGATCCGAGTTCAAATCTCGGTAGAACCTACTGCGTTCTTTTGCAGGATTTTAAAGATGATTTTCATGTGGCAGACACAACCAATAAAAAGTCAGCAAACTACTTTGGACAAGTAAAACTACCTTTACACATCTACATCACTCACACAATTGTCATGTCAAACAGTAATCCCACCTTAATGTTTTTTCATCAATCCAGTACATGATAAATGATAGACACACACAAGAGTGTGTCCCAAGTTGCTTGCTCTTGATTCCATTGTAAAATTATCGATACGCATTATACACGTCCTTCAACTGGTCCCATGGTGTAATGGTTAGCACTCTGGACTTTGAATCCAGCGATCCGAGTTCAAATCTCGGTGGGACCTACTTTTTTAAAGTAGAATATTGCCAAATTCCTCAAGTGCGTGAAAGATACGCGCCAATGACTTCAGCAAACGAAGGCCACTTTCATTGATGATTATGGCCGTTTTGAAATAACAGCGTCTGAAATATACATTTCCTAACTACAGTTGAAAAGAAAAACAAATCAGATGGCTAATGATATGCATAAAAAGACAGTATCGAGCACCTCTGGCAAGAGAGAAGACAGAAATGACATAGCGAGAAAAAACTACTGATTCAGTTTATG
The DNA here is from genome assembly GCF_023055435.1 of Haliotis rufescens. Lineage (NCBI taxonomy): Eukaryota > Metazoa > Mollusca > Gastropoda > Lepetellida > Haliotidae > Haliotis > Haliotis rufescens. The sequence continues at coordinate 26,476,823 of NW_025964334.1, read as the reverse complement.
GGTTACTTTAAAGTGTAGCACCTATGTCCGGCGCGTGTACCACTTGCACCACGCCAGAACTACACCTTAAAACATCATTCATCATATTTGACAAGTGTGATAATGGGACAGTCACACGCCTCTCTGCAGAAGGGATTTGGAGTAAGTTGTAATACCGAGGACTTTCAGTGTGAGATAAGAGGTTCTATGGTGTAATGGTTAGCACTCTGGACTCTGAATCCAGCGATCCGAGTTCAAATCTCGGTAGAACCTACTGCGTTCTTTTGCAGGATTTTAAAGATGATTTTCATGTGGCAGACACAACCAATAAAAAGTCAGCAAACTACTTTGGACAAGTAAAACTGTCTTTACACATCTACATCACTCACACAATTGTAATGTCAAACAGTAATCCCACCTTAATGTTTTTTCATCAATCCAGTACATGATAAATGATAGACACACACAAGAGTGTGTCCCAAGTTGCTTGCTCTTGATTCCATTGTAAAATTATCGATACGCATTATACACGTCCTTCAACTGGTCCCATGGTGTAATGGTTAGCACTCTGGACTTTGAATCCAGCGATCCGAGTTCAAATTTCGGTGGGACCTACTTTTTTAAAGTAGAATATTGCCAAATTCCTGAAGTGCGTGTAAGATACGCGCCAATGACTTCAGCAAACGAAGGCCACTTTCATTGATGATTATGGCCGTTTTGAAATAACAGCGTCTGAAATATACATTTCCTAACTACAGTTGAAAAGAAAAACAAATCAGATGGCTAATGATATGCATAAAAAGACAGTATCGAGCACCTCTGGCAAGAGAGAAGACAGAAATGACATAGCGAGAAAAAACTACTGATTCAGTTTATGGGTTACTTTAAAGTGTAGCACCTATGTCCGGCGCGTGTACCACTTGCACCACGCCAGAACTACACCTTAAAACATCATTCATCATATTTGACAAGTGTGATAATGGGACAGTCACACGCCTCTCTGCAGAAGGGATTTGGAGTAAGTTGTAATACCGAGGACTTTCAGTGTGAGATAAGAGGTTCTATGGTGTAATGGTTAGCACTCTGGACTCTGAATCCAGCGATCCGAGTTCAAATCTCGGTAGAACCTACTGCGTTCTTTTGCAGGATTTTAAAGATGATTTTCATGTGGCAGACACAACCAATAAAAAGTCAGCAAACTACTTTGGACAAGTAAAACTGTCTTTACACATCTACATCACTCACACAATTGTAATGTCAAACAGTAATCCCACCTTAATGTTTTTTCATCAATCCAGTACATGATAAATGATAGACACACACAAGAGTGTGTCCCAAGTTGCTTGCTCTTGATTCCATTGTAAAATTATCGATACGCATTATACACGTCCTTCAACTGGTCCCATGGTGTAATGGTTAGCACTCTGGACTTTGAATCCAGCGATCCGAGTTCAAATTTCGGTGGGACCTACTTTTTTAAAGTAGAATATTGCCAAATTCCTGAAGTGCGTGTAAGATACGCGCCAATGACTTCAGCAAACGAAGGCCACTTTCATTGATGATTATGGCCGTTTTGAAATAACAGCGTCTGAAATATACATTTCCTAACTACAGTTGAAAAGAAAAACAAATCAGATGGCTAATGATATGCATAAAAAGACAGTATCGAGCACCTCTGGCAAGAGAGAAGACAGAAATGACATTGCGAGAAAAAACTACTGATTCAGTTTATGGGTTACTTTAAAGTGTAGCACCTATGTCCGGCGCGTGTACCACTTGCACCACGCCAGAACTACACCTTAAAACATCATTCATCATATTTGACAAGTGTGATAATGGGACAGTCACACGCCGCTCTGCAGAAGGGATTTGGAGTAAGTTGTAATACCGAGGACTTTCAGTGTGAGATAAGAGGTTCTATGGTGTAATGGTTAGCACTCTGGACTCTGAATCCAGCGATCCGAGTTCAAATCTCGGTAGAACCTACTGCGTTCTTTTGCAGGATTTTAAAGATGATTTTCATGTGGCAGACACAACCAATAAAAAGTCAGCAAACTACTTTGGACAAGTAAAACTACCTTTACACATCTACATCACTCACACAATTGTCATGTCAAACAGTAATCCCACCTTAATGTTTTTTCATCAATCCAGTACATGATAAATGATAGACACACACAAGAGTGTGTCCCAAGTTGCTTGCTCTTGATTCCATTGTAAAATTATCGATACGCATTATACACGTCCTTCAACTGGTCCCATGGTGTAATGGTTAGCACTCTGGACTTTGAATCCAGCGATCCGAGTTCAAATCTCGGTGGGACCTACTTTTTTAAAGTAGAATATTGCCAAATTCCTGAAGTGCGTGAAAGATACGCGCCAATGACTTCAGCAAACGAAGGCCACTTTCATTGATGATTATGGCCGTTTTGAAATAACAGCGTCTGAAATATACATTTCCTAACTACAGTTGAAAAGAAAAACAAATCAGATGGCTAATGATATGCATAAAAAGACAGTATCGAGCACCTCTGGCAAGAGAGAAGACAGAAATGACATAGCGAGAAAAAACTACTGATTCAGTTTATGGGTTACTTTAAAGTGTAGCACCTATGTCCGGCGCGTGTACCACTTGCACCACGCCAGAACTACACCTTAAAACATCATTCATCATATTTGACAAGTGTGATAATGGGACAGTCACACGCCTCTCTGCAGAAGGGATTTGGAGTAAGTTGTAATACCGAGGACTTTCAGTGTGAGATAAGAGGTTCTATGGTGTAATGGTTAGCACTCTGGACTCTGAATCCAGCGATCCGAGTTCAAATCTCGGTAGAACCTACTGCGTTCTTTTGCAGGATTTTAAAGATGATTTTCATGTGGCAGACACAACCAATAAAAAGTCAGCAAACTACTTTGGACAAGTAAAACTGTCTTTACACATCTACATCACTCACACAATTGTAATGTCAAACAGTAATCCCACCTTAATGTTTTTTCATCAATCCAGTACATGATAAATGATAGACACACACAAGAGTGTGTCCCAAGTTGCTTGCTCTTGATTCCATTGTAAAATTATCGATACGCATTATACACGTCCTTCAACTGGTCCCATGGTGTAATGGTTAGCACTCTGGACTTTGAATCCAGCGATCCGAGTTCAAATTTCGGTGGGACCTACTTTTTTAAAGTAGAATATTGCCAAATTCCTGAAGTGCGTGTAAGATACGCGCCAATGACTTCAGCAAACGAAGGCCACTTTCATTGATGATTATGGCCGTTTTGAAATAACAGCGTCTGAAATATACATTTCCTAACTACAGTTGAAAAGAAAAACAAATCAGATGGCTAATGATATGCATAAAAAGACAGTATCGAGCACCTCTGGCAAGAGAGAAGACAGAAATGACATAGCGAGAAAAAACTACTGATTCAGTTTATGGGTTACTTTAAAGTGTAGCACCTATGTCCGGCGCGTGTACCACTTGCACCACGCCAGAACTACACCTTAAAACATCATTCATCATATTTGACAAGTGTGATAATGGGACAGTCACACGCCTCTCTGCAGAAGGGATTTGGAGTAAGTTGTAATACCGAGGACTTTCAGTGTGAGATAAGAGGTTCTATGGTGTAATGGTTAGCACTCTGGACTCTGAATCCAGCGATCCGAGTTCAAATCTTGGTAGAACCTACTGCGTTCTTTTGCAGGATTTTAAAGATGATTTTCATGTGGCAGACACAACCAATAAAAAGTCAGCAAACTACTTTGGACAAGTAAAACTGTCTTTACACATCTACATCACTCACACAATTGTAATGTCAAACAGTAATCCCACCTTAATGTTTTTTCATCAATCCAGTACATGATAAATGATAGACACACACAAGAGTGTGTCCCAAGTTGCTTGCTCTTGATTCCATTGTAAAATTATCGATACGCATTATACACGTCCTTCAACTGGTCCCATGGTGTAATGGTTAGCACTCTGGACTTTGAATCCAGCGATCCGAGTTCAAATTTCGGTGGGACCTACTTTTTTAAAGTAGAATATTGCCAAATTCCTGAAGTGCGTGTAAGATACGCGCCAATGACTTCAGCAAACGAAGGCCACTTTCATTGATGATTATGGCCGTTTTGAAATAACAGCGTCTGAAATATACATTTCCTAACTACAGTTGAAAAGAAAAACAAATCAGATGGCTAATGATATGCATAAAAAGACAGTATCGAGCACCTCTGGCAAGAGAGAAGACAGAAATGACATTGCGAGAAAAAACTACTGATTCAGTTTATGGGTTACTTTAAAGTGTAGCACCTATGTCCGGCGCGTGTACCACTTGCACCACGCCAGAACTACACCTTAAAACATCATTCATCATATTTGACAAGTGTGATAATGGGACAGTCACACGCCGCTCTGCAGAAGGGATTTGGAGTAAGTTGTAATACCGAGGACTTTCAGTGTGAGATAAGAGGTTCTATGGTGTAATGGTTAGCACTCTGGACTCTGAATCCAGCGATCCGAGTTCAAATCTCGGTAGAACCTACTGCGTTCTTTTGCAGGATTTTAAAGATGATTTTCATGTGGCAGACACAACCAATAAAAAGTCAGCAAACTACTTTGGACAAGTAAAACTACCTTTACACATCTACATCACTCACACAATTGTCATGTCAAACAGTAATCCCACCTTAATGTTTTTTCATCAATCCAGTACATGATAAATGATAGACACACACAAGAGTGTGTCCCAAGTTGCTTGCTCTTGATTCCATTGTAAAATTATCGATACGCATTATACACGTCCTTCAACTGGTCCCATGGTGTAATGGTTAGCACTCTGGACTTTGAATCCAGCGATCCGAGTTCAAATCTCGGTGGGACCTACTTTTTTAAAGTAGAATATTGCCAAATTCCTGAAGTGCGTGAAAGATACGCGCCAATGACTTCAGCAAACGAAGGCCACTTTCATTGATGATTATGGCCGTTTTGAAATAACAGCGTCTGAAATATACATTTCCTAACTACAGTTGAAAAGAAAAACAAATCAGATGGCTAATGATATGCATAAAAAGACAGTATCGAGCACCTCTGGCAAGAGAGAAGACAGAAATGAAATAGCGAGAAAAAACTACTGATTCAGTTTATGGGTTACTTTAAAGTGTAGCACCTATGTCCGGCGCGTGTACCACTTGCACCACGCCAG
>NW_025964334.1:26201630-26416630 GCF_023055435.1 Haliotis rufescens | reverse complement strand
GTCCGACTTGGCCCGGGCGGTTAAAAGCAACTTAAACGTCACTCATGTATCATCAAACGTGGTTACAACTATAGACTAGTGTTATATCTACCTAAATGCCACTTTATAATGTCACTATTCATCGTAATTAAAGCAAACACGTTGCTCAAAGTGAATCAATTTTCTCTATACTCACAACACAATCTCCATCACAGACAGACAGACAGACAATTGTTTATTAACGTCTCATTTCTGTACAACATACTACATACATATATACATAGAACATAGATAAAAGTACAGAACCACTCAATATGAGTTATGAGAGACGAGGTCACATAAAAATAAATACAAGTAGAATATATAAGTGGTAAAATATATCACGAAGGTAAATCTAATCATTATATAAAATATTCTTGCGCTTTTCAAGTAAACGTTTGCAGGTTTTGGCCGTTAGAAACAACAAATCATCATTGGACATAATAAAAGAGAACTTATCAACATCAGATAAAACTTGAAAAGTATCACAGAGATTCGCACATGTAGTTAAAAAGCTATCAGTAATGTTTTTATATAAAGGACAATGAAATAAAACATGGCTTTCGTCCTCCACGCATTCATGACAGTTAAAACACACCCGTTCATTCAATGGTATATTATTGTAGCGACCTGTCTCGACACGGAGCGGGGCAACACCACAGCGGAATAGAGCTAGAGCACGGCGGTGAGACCGGGGTAGGGGAAACTTCAAATACCGTTCAACTTCAAAACTTGTCTTAAATGTCGTTAAAAGTCGGAGCTTGTTCTTTCCTGTTCCATGTCTACTTTCCTCCTGTCTGACTGACTTACTCCATTCCTGTATGAAGTTCTGCTTTATCTTCTCTCCAACCGTACTCGTAAAAAGGTGTATATAAAAAGTGTTTCCAATAGGGATAAAATGGTCTAACTGTAAACTTCGTAGTTTCTTGTGGACACGGAGATTCCAGTTACGTGTGCCTAATGACGCCGCTGAGTCTGCCCATTTGAACACTTTAAATACAAGTCTGTCACGTCGCACGATCGCTTGTAATACCTTGCTACACTTCTCCATAGCCGTACAACCGGTGGCTCCCATCCCATGTCCCCTGATACAGCGCTGTTTGGGGTTGACTTCCTCACTCCCATAAAATACTTCATGGCCCTGTTATGTACGGTGCTGATAGCTGGAATGTGATGAGCTCCCCATATCGCAGCTCCATAGTCTATTGTTGCCCACACCATGGAGTCATATAGCTTGGTAAAGGTTTTGTACTCCATCCCTCCTAGAATCTTGCTCTTTGATATGAGAAGTCCTAGAGCACGACTTGCAGCACTTGCCACGGCATTCCCCATCCGAGTGTAGTCCAGATGTTCTGTTAGTAACAAACCGAGGTAACAGTAACTCTCCACTATTTCCAAATTAATGCCGCTACACTGGAATAAACTATCCGTTCTTGTCACTGCCTGGCTCCGGAAATGCACAATCTTCGATTTGTTGGGATTAATTGACATCTTGTTTGTCGTACACCACTGCCCAAGCCCGTTAAGATGTATATTTAAGTCCTGTTCACTCTCAGCCAGAAGAATGATGTCGTCAGCGTAAGCCAGAACACACATGCATTTATCGTCAACAGTTACACCAACTTCTAAGGCATTCAGCGTAGTTACGAGGTCATTGATGTACAGGTTGAATAACAGTGGAGAAAGTAGGCATCCCTGGCGTAGGCCACTCTTGACGTTAAACCAAGACGTAAACGACCCGTTTATCCGCATACAAGCCTGAACATTCCGATACAGTGAGACAATAGCATTAAACATATTCCCCTGGATCGCGATGTCACTCAATTTACTAAATAGAATACCTCGATCAATACAGTCGTAAGCTTTCTTGAAGTCCACAAAGCAGCAAAAGTTTGTTTCCCAATACTCTTACGTGTCTCTATTATGGATGTCACAGTAGAAATGTGCTCTGTAGTTGATCGTCCTCTTCTAAAACCGTTTTGTTCATCACATAAAATATCAACCCCTTCCACATGTTCTGTCAATCTATTGCTTAAAACTCCACAATACAATTTATAAGATGAGTTGGCAAGCGTTATGCCTCTATATGAGATTGGATTACGTGGGTCATCTGTTGCTGACTTCGGTATGGGATTAATGATTCCTTTTGACCATGCAGTTGGAACTTTACCAGTAAGAAAACACAAGTTAAAGTTCTGTATAAAAACTTAAGACTTTCTTCATTTTTCAAAACGTCCACAGGTATATCATCATATCTCGGAGCTTTGCCTTTCTTTGCTTGCATCATGACATGGTGTATCTCCTGTAGCGTTATTTTTTCATTCAGATGGGGGTTAATGTCAGTGACGTCACTATGGTGCACAACTTCCTCCTCGGTGCTGTCAGAGTTAGTGTTGAGAAGTGTGCAGTACGCTTGTGTCCATGTGTTTAACACAGCCTCTCTGTCTCTTACAACCCTTCCATCCTCTGTAGCTATTTCCATAGGAATCTGTTTTCTTCTATCATTCCCAAACCCAACTCTTCCAATCTTTTTCCAAAACTCTCTTGTCCCCGAATCACACATGTCCTCTATCTCTCTAATAATCTTGTTTCTGTATTCACGTTTAGCACGTTTAACCGCTTTATCAAACACTGAACGTTTATGCACGTATGTAGCTTTCAGACTAACACGTCTTGGACCACGGGATTTACACCAAGTGCGTTCCGCTCTACACATATCGTTCCATAGCTCAGTCAGAGTCTCTGTCCACCACGCCTTCTTCGTTTTTTTCTGTTAAGAGTTTACATAGGAAGATAAAACACGCTTCGTTGGTAGTACATTGTACATTTCACTTAAAACAGTTTCTTGAAATAGGTTAAAGGCATTGTCTATGTCACACTGTTCTTGATTAGATGATTCTAGCACTGATATGATACTGTCTATCCGATCACGAACCTCTCAAGATTTTAGGAAATTGTCGGGTATATTGGTAGGATCACACTTGAGTGTAAAACCTGATCCACTATCCTCCTTCGCTACAGGGGTATTATATACATAGGAGTCCAAGTTCATAGTCCACACTAACACCGAGTGGTCAAGTTTGGTCACTGCCTCAGTGTCTAACACACCAACTAGCCCCGCTTCCTCAACCAACACACTAAGTCGCACAACACGGAAATCAGTAATGCTCCCTAAACATTCATAGTTACATATACAAAAATCAACAACAGAGTTACCTCTCGGGGTTACAAACGTAAAATCATTCACTCCTTTCCGTCCATTCACAATACACATATTAGCATTACAAAGAAAATCACAAAACAAACGCCCATGGTTATTCAGTGTGTTATCAATACTGTCTCTTTCAGGCAGCAAATCGACACCTTCCACGTGGTCGCGTAGATCCGCACACCTGCTGTTGAAGTCTCCGCATATATACCTAATATTCTGAGTCTGATATAGGTACACCTGAGACAGTAAGGTATCTAAAAACTCATGACGCATCAACATGTCGAGTGGAGTTCTCAGGCGGCAAGTAACACACACAGAAAGTTGACTGACAGTCAGGGATAGCTTTATGATTATTCAACTGCAACCACAGGATACCTTCATACGTATTGTCTAATAACTTGACATCATATAAATCACATACAGTATTTTTAACTAAAAAACCAACCCCTCCAGAACCACATTTGGCATTTCTGTGAAGTAGTACTCTGTTGTGCCCAAACCATGTATAGTTATCGACATGTAATTCAGTGCTACTAATGAGATGGGACTTGGCCACACCAATAATATCAACATCTAGAAATAAGACGAGTTCTATGGATGAACAACTTCTTTATTACAATTAGTGCGACGTTTCGGTGTAGATCCTAACACCTTTATCAAGCAAGTGATGGTCAAGCACTTGCTTGATAAAGGTATTAGGATCTACACCGAAACGTCGCACTAATTGTAATAAAGAAGTTGTTCATCCATAGAACTCGTCTTACTTCATCACTCCAACTTCTAAATGCCACTCAAAGAAGTAACATCTAGAAAGTTGATAAAAGATTCACGTACAGTAAAATTATCACTTAAAACATCAGTTGTCCAGCCGGCCACATTCCAAAACCCGCATACAACCTAGTTGCTATTGTCTGTCACGGAGTTACGGTGGGAATAGCTGTCACGACCCGACCTTTCACCTTTGTCCCGATGGCGTTCTCCATCCCGATTGGCTGGCGGTCCACGTGGTCGCTGTTTGTCAACAAAGCCACGTGTGCGGTTGTACTCCCAATGCCCGGTAGTGTTGTTTACGTCGGTTTGTCGTCTCCCACCGTTGAGATCACCGGTTCCGTTGTGTGTCCGGTTGTTGTCGTAGTTGTCCCTCCTACCCCGGGATCACAAGTGGTCGGTCCTACTTAGTCCGGGCGGTTAAAACCCACTTAAACCTCGCAGATGTATCATCAAATGTGTTTACATCCATAGACTAGTATCATATCTACCTAAATACTATTATATAATGTCACTGTTCGTCGCATTTAAATAAAAGGGTAACATAATATATATTAAAAAAAGTACATTTGTGAAATACATTATACAAATACGGTCCGGGGTATATGTAATTCCTGAACTGTATAAAAGCAGCTACAGCGGCTAGAGATTTTGCACCTCTGCCCGATCACAGTGCAGAACGTATGTCACTGAGCATAACGCTTACTTACTTAGTTTGGGTTTTAACGTGGGTTTTCCGACATATGCGTATTTCGCGCACGCGCCGAACACACTATTCGGACTAACTATGTATTAATGCCTGTTAATTGCTAACACATCACAGCGCAATAAGCATTAATTCTGAAGTTATCACAAGGTGATTATAATACAATACTTTGTCTACGTTGAAACATGGACGCCAATCTCTACGGTAGCGGCCAAAGCTTTACATAATTGGTCACACTGCATCAGAAATATAATTTGATCAAAAGAGGTCGGGTTGTACAATGTAGGGTTAACTATATTTGCATGGTTCCATACATATTCGAAACATAACGGACACGTTTCCAGAAAATGACATTCATCTTTCGGTAGTCTTCAAGTAAAAATAACGGCGTTGACGTTCCCGTAGTGGAGTCGGTGGGCTTCGGAATCGAGCCAGTTCTATCTCCAGTGGTAATGTTTGTTTGTTTGTTGTTGTTGTTTTTGTTTAACGCCGCACTCAGCAATATTCCAGCTATTTGACGGCGGTCTGTAAATGTCAAGTTTGGACCAGACAATCCAGTGATTGACATCATGAGCATCGATCCACGTAATTGGGGTCGATGCCATGCATGAACCAAGTCAGCGAGCCTGACCAGCCGATCCCGTTAGTCGCCTCTTTCGACAACCATAGTCGCCTTTTACAGCAAGCATGGATTGCTGAAGATCTATTCTACCCCGGATCTTCACGGGTGGTAATGAGCCGCATTATTGGGTTTCAGTGATGGAAACAGTACATGCACACATTTAACCATGCTTCACAAATTCACAAGCTGTTGTCGTATAAACAATCATAAAAAACAAACAACCCAAACTATTGTCACATTGAACCAGGTTCATAGTCATATCTTTTTTGAGGAAAATACATACGATTATGTCAGCTTTGTACATTTCATGATATTGTCATTATCATTTGAATATTATCAGACTGAGGAAAATGTTGACGCATAAAACTGATAGACTTGTCAGTGCATATAAAAATGCACAATTCAATAGACAGGGTAGAAAGAGTCTTTGATATCATCATATGTGTTGAATTCCCTTATGCCGACCGAGAAGTAAATCAACTAGGATAACCAGTGTTTAGTCTATGCAATATATACTCTGACTCTTGTTAAGTACACAACTTCCTTGCATATCAAATTTAGCAGTATTCAACTCGTTTTCGACACGGAAAGAAATTACGTACCACGCCCAAATGACTGATAATCATAAATGACAATGAAATAACATTTGAAATTTTTTTGGTTAAATCTACCCAGCTTTCTTTCTTGTTACATGGGGGATACCATTTTACTTAATCAAGGGTACAGGGTACTAATTACTGATGCAACCAGCCATAACGAGTGTTGTTTTAACGGGTCTGCGTTTTGGCAGGTCTACGTTTTGGGAAGATACCCAAATGCCTAACTGCAGAGGAATACATCACGTTCACATTGCCGAACTTTCAAAGCGGCGAGGCTTACTTTAACTACAAAGTAGACATAATTTATGTATAACAACTTCTTTAATACTGTAAAGACGGCGTTTCGGTATAGATCCTTATACCGTTGTATAAGGATCTATACCGAAATTTTACAGTATTAAAGAAGTTTTTATCCATAAAGTGTGTCTACTTTGTCATCCGTCAACTTCTAAGTAATGCCTATCAAATAATTGAACTTTAACTAGAATGGCCTAACTGTAGTTTGTTTTACAGTCCCTTATATATCAGTGAACACATTTGACACACCGCTCCCTTAAGTACAATTGCATAAGAAGAGAAAATGCATTGGACGTGACTGTATATCATTGGCGCAAACGGTATTTCATGGGGTGTGCTGAAAATTGTACCTGAATATTTTGTTTCACATTATCCTTCAGTATGTTCTTGCTTATAAAGCGACCGACACTTGTGACATGTCTTTTGAAGGAACAACATGTTTCAGGTATTATGATTAAATAATACTGTTTTATTCAGTTTTACCTTTCGTTCAGGTATCATAAAAATATGTTCAACCTTTCTTACAAGTTTAGTTCTGAATCTGTTCAAAAGTCTACTTCAGTATTGGCCTACTTCTTCTGACATGGGACCGGTCATTTTCGGTGCGGTGCGGTGCGGTGCGGTGCGGTGCGGTGCGGTGCGTCGCGGTGTGTTTCGGGGATGGGAGGGTCAGGTCAGAGGGAATCAGGGGAGTGTCATAAAAAAAAATACACATATTTGGTGAGGATCAGGAAAAATGTACAAGGACAAGTGGAGGGTCATCCAAACATATTCACGACAAGCATTTAGGGGAGGGTAATTATTTTCAGTATATTAGTGATTCAAAAACCTCTGACCAACCCCACCATGTAATAAATGACCAGTCCGTAAAAGTAATGACATCTTTTACTTCTTCTTTTTCCAAAATTGGAGAAAATGTCTGTCTGCCTTTATTCATTTGAATTTCAGGAACTAACCAGAGGATGTCAAATCTTTCCTTTTTATATCATGATCCTAGTCACATTGGTGTGAGGTTCTCATCACCAACAGCCAAAATAACCTTCAAGTAACAACAATATGTTCACTTGAAATTCAGGAAGTTCGCTTTGAGGTCTACTGATCAATAAGTTATTGATCAGTGAGGGGACTCAATTTTTATGAAGAACAGAGTTAATGGAAGGCAGTTGTGCGCATACTCCTATTGACATATTATTGATAATTTTTTGAAGAATTGTTTTCATAATGCCGATAAAAGAGCCATTTTCCTCATCATTTTAACTCATTTACTTATTTCTTAAACTAAAAGTAAAAATGAATTTATTTCCAATTAAATATAGATTCTAATGAATAGCCATAGACATGCTGTTGATGTTGATAACAGACAGAGAACACAGTCGTCATTTCTTTTAACCATTAAAAAGTTGATGGTTGGCCCGGGCTGTCAAAATCAACTTTAACCTCACGGGTGTATCATCAAATGTGATTACATCTACAGACTAGTATTATATCTACCTATATATCACTTGATAGTGTCTCCGATAGCGGTATGTAAAGAAGACAAGGTGCTCAAAGTGAAGCCTCTTTTCCCTCCACATTCTCAGCATAGTCTCCATCAGTAGTGTTTGGTTTGTGTTGTGTCCGACTTGGCCCGGGCTGTCAAAATCAACTTAAACCTCATATGTGTATCATCAAATGTGTTTACATCTACAGACTGGTATTTTATCTACCTACATACTAATTTATAGTGTCTCAGATAGCAGTATTTAAATAATACACAGTGCTCAAAGTGAAACCCTTTCCCCTCTGCATTACGCTACTCAATGTAGTCTCCATCAGAAGTGTTAAGTCTGAGTTCGGTCCGACTTGGTTAGGGCTGTCAAATTCAGCCTCGGGTTATCTTCTACTTCATTATTAAGAACTTCGATGTAATGTGCGGACACATTCGTCACCACTTGCCCCTTTCCGTAACCTGCAAGAAAACTCGCCCCCCTATCGATGTGCGAAAATACGACAAACCAATCAGAATGGCGCGTAAGAACTTTGATCAAAGAATCCCTCAGGAAATCGTTTTGATTTTACATATGTCTTGCATCTAAAAATATACCCAAGATACAGTTAAATGTGTTCAATCATACTCTATAATACTGTAAGTTCCGATGTGTTTTCAATAGCATCTGGAAATATACGATATATGGGGGGAATATACGTGAATCATTACAAAACGAGTTGCCAATTCTTTTAGCTATGCCCGTTTGCGCTTAGACGGAACCAAGTCGCAAAAAATGGCAACGAGATGGGCACGAGTCGCTATTCGGCTTGTCCCGGAATAACACGAGCTGGTCACGAATCGTGCGGACAGGAAGTGATAATTAAATAACGCTGAAACACCATCAGAACCCCGCCTTGCTCTATGATGAATCTATTCTCGGTTGTGGCCAAACCATGTGAATCCATCCAAAAGTATTTCTTCTTTCCCTTTCATAAACCTTTTGCATATACATGTATATTAAATATCAAAGTTGAAAGAGCTTACTACATTCGACCTAAAATTGTTGTCAGTCTTCAGAGTGGACCAACCTCCTACAAGCAGGACTCCCTAGATATCATTTCTTACATTTGTTTGTGATAAAACCTTTCTTTGTCACAGTAGGTTCATCATGTTTGCCGAGCTCTTAGAGAAGTGTTCTCATATTGGAATTGTGTACTCTTGATTCAAAGGCGGTATGGATTTCAATTTATCATATACTTAAGTGTAAAAGACTGAGTTTTCTGAAGTTGAGGAAAGTGATATTTTCATTTCAGTGAACATAGCGATGGATATTTCACTGCTGTGAAAATAACTCTTTGAAAGAACTATTGTCAAAGAAGAGTGGCCTCCCCTCAAGTTGTCTCCCTTTATCATAAGTGTCTGTCTCGAACACAAACTGTTGACTTCCTTATCACGTTAGTTCCACATTGACAAGACAAAGTAATGGCATATGGTCATTAATGGAGTTAATATCGCTTCAGTTCGTTATTCTCCAGAAAATGTTCATTATACACTGTACATTTCTCACTTAACTCGTCAATCGACACTGTTCGTTTTGCGAAGGGCCATGTTTGTTACTTGACCAGCGTGTATTCTTTAGCTTCCAACCGGGTTTTGGTAGTTTTCAAGTATATTTTTAGTTAAAGTGGATTTTGTATGTAATGTATGACACAGAAATATCGTGCCCCTAAATAATTTTTGTTACTTTTGTGTATATTTTTTTTAAGATTTTGCAAACACGAAACTACTTTTTTAGTCGCAAATACAAGGTGTGGTGAACCGTCCCTGTGTGTTAGGTAGGGAAAATTTACGTTTTACATTTATAATGAAATAATAAAATTCCCGGTAGACAGCTACACAAAAAGTACATAATAAATAAAATATTTCATGTGTCGAGTGAAATATCATGTTTCTCTCATCTCGTGACGAGTGAAAATATCTCATTTCCCCCAGTCACTCGATGAGAGAAACATGATATTTCACTCGACACATGACATATCCTCGATATATTAGGTGTTTCTTAGCCATCATCATCGTCTCTTTCTGCTTTTAGGATTCAACACAAGCTACAGCCACACCCTGGGTCTTTCCCCTTTATTGCTTTCTCTATACACAGGAAGGTTTAATATCACTGAGCTAAAGTCTATCTCTGATTAAAGCTAAAGATCTATTTTCAGTAACTTTTGGTTGTGCCTTTCTTCAGTCCGTTCAAGTAAATTTCTAAGAATGACAGTTGTGGTAATTTTATCTACTTCATTAGATTTGTTACTTGCCTCACAGTATAATCTTTCCACTCCTGTAACATTATTTTCAAATTCATGTAGCTTTGGATTAAGTTCACTCCTCCCTTCACGAATCTAAAATTTTACTCGCTCTTTGATCGGTGATGCAAGCCTGTCCGCCATTTTCTTTCTAAATGTGCCCCATAACATGTCTATTCTACTGATAAAGTGGTTTACAGTCCTTTAAATTCCGACAAAAGAAAATTGAGCATGACTTTAACGCCACTGTTCCCAGTGGATGGACTTTCTGTTTCTGCCATTTGTAATCTATGAGTATCTGGTTAATGTGTGAACATGCATGCGATAGGGCAGCGTTTATCTCTTCACCATCACAACCGGTGTCACATTTAGAACTCGTATTGAACAGAGGAGCCCCTCTTTCTGCGACTTGTGTCACTCTGCCGGTGCGGTCACCGGTGTAATGGGCGCAGCCATGACACTTTGCACGTATTCGCTATCAGTGTTCAGTATTCACTCGCCCTGCACTTCTAACTGTGCTTCTGGCTGCATCCAATTGTCTGTGTGCTACTTCTGTTGTTAATGTTAATCTGCTTCTGATCACAACATATCATGCATAGACAGGCAGACAGGTCTTTTATTTTAGTCCCATCCTGCTGTACACCATTATTACATTAAAATCACACCTTTGGATTAAAATACATAGGCCATTCCTTATGGAATTATGAGAGACTGTAGTAAAAGATAATATACAACCTATATACAAGTAATATAATAACATCAGTGATAAAACATGTTTCTCCTTCGTTGTAAAATATAAAAGCGGTTTTGGCTTGTTGTTTTTTGTAGATTTCACTGGAATTAAAAAGCATAGCTGCTTTAACTTTGAAATATTTTAAATGAACTATTAAAATAACAGTCATTTTGCAAAAGATGAAAACGCAAGTCATCAAAAACAGGATAATTCAATGAAACTTTGACATAGTCTTCTGCCACACTGTTATTAGATAAGGGGCATGTACGTTGATCGACAGGAAGGTTCTCTTATCGCCCGGTTTCAATTTGAATAGGAGCAACACCGCACCTAAATCTAGCAAGGTCATACCCGGAACCTTCCGGGTATTTAAGATTTTACGTAGTTTTCCGCGCCATATATACCTCTCATCACTTGGTTGTTGTCACTCCGTGTAAGAATCTACGTCGAAACGATAATATATGCAATGAACCAGGAGCTGTTTTCCATAAAGGTGTATGTTTTCTTATTCAATTAATATTGATTTGAATTATTCGTTTTGTGATTGTATGTTTCCGACAGATCGTAGAACCTGTGACTAATACCTTGAACCTACCTCTGTTTAGTAGAACACGTACATTAATGCCATGTAGCATAAGGTCTAGTTGATATTCATGCACATTAATTATATCATGTAGTCAAGTTGAATGCAGTCTGTTGCTGTAATGACACAGATTAGAAGCAATTCCCCTATATAAAAGATACAGTCAATGACATTGATCCGCATTCAACAACAGGTTGTGAGTAATTGGTTTATCAGCTGTTCCCCTGAGGGTACACACATGAACAGTGATTGTATAATGTTCACTTATATCGCGTGTATTTTGTGTATTTTGTATCTGTCTTCCTCATAACGTGGGCTATATACTGTCGGGCAAAAGAGAGTATACACCCATGTTTGATGTTGGCTGAAAATGAAACAGCAAGAAATTGTCATTCGATGGTGATGTACTTGATACGGGTGTCATGGTTGTGTTTTGGACCTTAGGTTTTCAGTGTTTAGACTTCAGCCTAGTAACGTTTGCATAACAGTTGTACTCTTTAGGTCAAATCAATTTTTCAAGTGTATACGTTCTTATGAGGTACGTTATGTATATACTACTTAAAATAAGTTAAAGAATACCCGAGGTTTCATATGACTATAGTTGATCTGCCCCTAGCCTAAGTCTGGCTGCACGTTGAGCAGATGATTGGGAAAATGAATTACTTGTTCAAAGACCGAGACAAATTGTTTGAATCTGCGTGAGACGAAGGCATCAGACAAAGGAATCAACGTTACAGCGTCGTTCTTCTCCACCCTCTGCGGGGTCATACATGTTTTATTACTTGTCGTCTGTCTCTCAGTTCCGTATACCATATTATCAGCGGAGTCATACATGTTTTATTACTTGTCGTCTGTCTCTCAGTTCCGTATATCATATTATCTGCGGAGTCATACATGTTTTATTACTTGTCGTCTGTCTCTCAGTTCCGTATACCATATTATCTGCGGAGTCATACATGTTTTATTACTTGTCGTCTGTCTCTCAGTTCCGTATATCATATTATCTTGGGAGTCATACATGTTTTATTACTTGTCGTCTGTCTCTCAGTTCCGTATACCATATTATCTTGGGAGTCATACATGTTTTATTACTTGTCGTCTGTCTCTCAGTTCCGTATACCATATTATCTTGGGAGTCATACATGTTTTATTACTTGTCGTCTGTCTCTCAGTTCCGTATACCATATTATCTGCGGGGTCATACATGTTTTATTACTTGTCGTCTATCTCTCAGTTCCGTATACCATATTATCTTGGGAGTCATACATGTTTTATTACTTGTCGTCTGTCTCTCAGTTCCGTATACCATATTATCTGCGGGGTCATACATGTTTTATTACTTGTCGTCTGTCTCTCAGTTCCGTATACCATATTATCTTGGGAGTCATACATGTTTTATTACTTGTCGTCTGTCTCTCAGTTCCGTATACCATATTATCTGCGGGGTCATACATGTTTTATTTCTTGTCGTCTGTCTCTCAGTTCCGTATACCATATTATCTGCGGGGTCATACATGTTTATATACTTGTCTGTCTCTCAGTTCCGTATACCATATTATCTGCGGGGTCATACATGTTTTATTACTTGTCGTCTGTCTCTCAGTTCCGTATACCATATTATCTGCGGGGTCATACATGTTTATATACTTGTCTGTCTCTCAGTTCCGTATACCATATTATCTGCGGGGTCATACATGTTTATATACTTGTCTGTCTCTCAGTTCCGTATACCATATTATCTGCGGGGTCATACATGTTTATATACTTGTCTGTCTCTCAGTTCCGTATACCATTATATCTGCGGGGTCATAAATGTTTATATACTTGTCTGTCTCTCAGTTCCGTATACCATTATATCTGCGGGGTCATACATGTTTATATACTTATCTGTCTCTCAGTTCCGTATACCATATTATCTGCGGGGTCATACGTGTTTATATACTTGTCTGTCTCTCAGTTCCGTATACCATATTATCTGAGGGGTCATACGTGTTTATATACTTGTCTGTCTCTCAGTTCCATATACCATATTATCTGCGGGGTCATACATGTTTATATACTTATCTGTCTCTCAGTTCCGTATACCATATTATCTGCGGAGTCATACATGTTTATATACTTGTCTGTCTCTCAGTTCCGTATACCATATTATCTGCGGGATCATACATGTTTATATACTTGTGTGTCTCTCAGTTCCGTATACCATATTATCTGCGGGGTCATACGTGTTTATATACTTGTCTGTCTCTCAGTTCATTATACTATATTATCTGCGGGGCCGTACATGTTTCATTACTTGTACCGCCTCCGTGGTCTAGTGGTAGAGCCTCCGCCCGGAGAGCGGAAGGTCCGGGGTTTGATCCTAGGCCGCGTCATACCAAAAGACGTTAAAAGATGATATTTGTTGTTACCCTGTTTGGCGCTCGGCATTAAGGGGCTAAAACAAGGACTGGTCGGCTCGGAGTCAGTATACTGTGTCTGAGTGGGGTATCCATGTTAAACTGCGACATGGTATCTCAGTGGGGTAGCACTATAAATGGGCATCAGTCCGGACTAGTTCAAACAGCCACACACACATACACGTACATGCACGTCGCTATATAAGTGCAATATAAACGTTAAACCCCATTTCACCTCACGTCACCTTTATTACTTGTAGTTTGTCTCTCAGTCCCTTATACCATATTATTTCCCCTTCTGGATCGGATTTTCAGGTTCGGTGATTAGGTTGATTGCGGGTCATCGTACCCTGACGGCGTGGATCGGCGTCTTCACTATATCAGTCACTGGGTTGTCTGGTCTAGACTCGATTACGTACAGGCCGCCGTCATGTTGTTAGAATATTGCTGAGTGTCGTTAAACAAGAAACAAACTATGCGTTAGCGCGTTTCATCATTCTCTGCCGATTAGGACCCTGTTCTGTAGAGGGATACTCCCCGATGCTAAGTAACATAAATTACCATGACATTAACTTACGCCAATCATAAAGCAAACTTGGTTTACCTGTTTTATTGCAGTTTCATTTCTTTACCGGTGCTATAACGATCTCGTGTGTTTACCTGTGCTATAACGATCGTTTGAGCTTTACCTATGCCAGAACGATAATTTGAACTTTACCTGTGCTGTCCTTTACATGCCAGAACGATCGTTTGAGCTGTACCTGTGCCAGAACGATCATTTGAACTTTACCTGTGAGGCCTTTCCATGCCAGAACGATCGTTTGAGCTTTACCTGTGCCAGAACGATCATTTGAACTTTACCTGTACTGTCCTTTCCATGCCAGAACGACCGTTTGAGCTTTACCTGTGCCAGAACGATCATTTGAACTTTACCTGTGCAGCCTTTCATATTCCAAAACGATCGTTTGAGCTTTAACCTGTGTCAATACGACCGCGCGGGTTTACCTGTTACATCGCCGCCGTTTGGTTTACCATGTCGCCTTTGTGGAACCAGTCTCAAGATCACAGCTGAGATATGTATGGTGGCCGAGAGGGGACATCGCTTTCTCGCGGTTAAGCAATATCCCCTCTTGACCACTATAGGTAGGGGCCGCATGTGATATCTGCTGCATTTGGGGGGAACTGATTGATTTACGGCCCTATTCAGTTGTGTGACCATCACACCGAAAGCGTGTGGCAGATCATGGCAATACGCTCTAAAGAAATCAAGTTAAAATCTAAATATATACTTTTCAAAAGAACTTAAGAAGACTATGGTTAATTAGTCATGGCTGATTGTTTTGCAAAAATACAATCTTATAATTGTGGGTGTTCTATAACTTGTTTTCGGTAGTATATGATGTTACAGTGTGTCATAACGTTGTCCGTAAATATTCTTTATGACATTTGATGTATGTTCAACTTGAATTGTGTCTCTTGTCTTGTGCAAATCTACAAGTAAATGTACCTGCATATAGTAATTTGATAAACACCGCTGTGCGTGAGTGAGAATGGTTTCACGTCGCTTTTAACAATAATCCTGTAATATCACGGCGGGGAACACCAGAAATGGGCTTCACACATTGTACCTATGTGGGGAATCGAACTGGGTCTTCGGCTTGACGAGGGAACGCTTTAACCAGTAGGCTACCCCACTGCCCCCGTCGCTGTGGCGTTACCACAGTTGAAATGTGTACGTATGTAAACTACACATAACTAGAGACATCCTAATTAGTGTGGCCACAGAATTAACGTTCGTAACAATATGAATAGTGAGTGAGTGAGTTGGGTTTAACGCCGCTTTTAACAGTATTGCAGTTATATCACGGCGTGTCAGCTTAGTGTGGGAGGAAAGCCCGAAGTGATGCAGGTCTCAGACGTTTACCACTTCAGTGAAACCCACGAACACGGGTATGTTGCTGACAAACCTAGAAACATAATTGGGGCGAACCGGGATTCGAACCCACAATCATAGGTTTCTGACGTGCCCAAGGGACGCAACTCTGCACAGCGAAAATCGCGGCGCCTTAGACTGGGCCACCCGTGCCCCCTCAATATGAATAGCATTACTATGATTATCTATAACATATGTTGAATCAGCTATTTATATAATAATTTATGTATATCTTAAATATAAATTATGTATCAAAATTATGTATGTGTGTGTATGTTTGTGTGTGTGTGTGTGTATGTGTGTGCGTGCGTGCAGCCTCTGGCGTGACAAGCGAACGCTTTAACCACTAGGCTACCCCATCGACCCATACTATGTTGAATGCTTTGTTTGTAGTTTAAAGCAGCACTAAGCAACCAGCTATATGATTCCTGTACATAATCAAATCTGACCTAGATGAACTAGTTATTGATAAAATCAGTAAAGATCAATGTCGTCAGGGTACAATATAATGCCCAACCAATCAAGCTGCCTTTTACAGTTCTAACCAGGAATCCTAAAATGGTCTGTTGAGAATGGGGGCGGTCGGGAAGCCTAGTGGTTAAAGCGTTCGCTCATCACGCTGTAGACACAGGTTCAATTCCCAACATTGGTACAATGTGTGAAGCCCATTTCTGGTGTCCTCCACCGTAATATTGCTGGAATATTGCTAAAAGCGACGAAAAAAACATACTCGCCCACTCACTCACTCTGTGGAGAATGTATGAGTATTGTTTGTATCACTGTGTATACCGATAGTTCAGCTAGACAAAATCGGTCAAACCACTGGTTTACAGCATGACATGAGCAATGCCCCGACTCAACCACGACACACTCTTTGTAACCTCCCAATCCTTGTAAGATAGCAGTCTTGACAAGCAGTAGGTTGTGACGATCAAATTGATTATATCCACCTAGGTATTTGTTTTATACAGAATTTCAAAATCACCAATGGGTGTTGAACAAAAACATAACAATATTTAAAAATATCCCTGTACTCAATGCATGCATGCTGACTACAAGCAGGGAAAACATGATGTCATGATCACCATTATTCCAGCTATAGGAAAGTGGTCTGTAAATAATCTGGACAAGACAATCTCTGACTTAAGGCTTTATTTACATGGTTGTTATGGTAATATACAGATGAGGCGTATGTAAAATGTTTTCTGTCATCAGTATAACAGCAATGTTGAATTCATGAAAATATTTTACAACTATGAATTCAGAAACATGACTTGAAAATTAACATGTTTGTGGTGAAAGTAGGTCCCTAGGAGTTGTACTTGGATCACTGGTTAGAAATGAAAAATAAATAATTTGATATTAGTTTATGAATGGGAACTACTTATTATCACTGACAGCTTCAGGACACAGTTTTACAAAATCTGAAAATTTTGAGGAAATCTTGACTTCAACTTATTATTGGTTTGGAGCTTTTCTTGTTAAACATTCTGTATTCAATGGCTGCAGACAGTTTGATGTTTTCAACTAAGTCTGTCCAGGGATGAAGTGGACTGACAGTCAGACATGAATCTTCCACCACCTCATTTCTCCAGAGGAGCATAGTTCAACAACTTCTCAATCAGGTCGACATGAGCCAGGAGCATTCTGCGACAGCAGTAGCGCTTCAACCCCAGGGCGTCCAGGGCATCACTGAAACATTACAACACAACGTTTATTGTATCACCTCCGTTCAAATGGGAGATCCTGCAGTACATTAAGTTTATGGCTATTGATTATGGCATTTTAATCTAGGAACACTCAAATTGTTAATTATTTGATATAAAGGTCATCTGAAGGACCCCTCAACGTTCATCTTACATTTGACCCAAGTTCAGACATGACCACTGATAGCGCTGTGACTCGATGGCTCAAATTGTAAATTTTACATTAAATTCTATATATACTGAACTGTAAAAGAAACATCACCCTAAGTAACATTGCATGAAAAGTTGTCATTGAAATATCTGGGTAATTTTTGTCAAAGTTTCTAAAATATTACATTACTTTGTCCAGAAAAATGAAATTTGATGATAAAAAATACAAAGCAGATGACTATAAAACCGATCGCCCAAACGCACCCTGCCAACAACCATTGTAACCTAATGCACATGAGTTCCGTGCTAATTGAAATGCACATGCGTTCCCCCATTTCTTGCCCTATAAAAATCCACCCAGATCGGATAATATTCATTCGTTATTGAATTGCTACCACATACCAAGATTGACAAGAAATCAGCAACACCAAGCCCTTGGACGATTGCAAGCTGGACAAACCACCCGGCAAGTAGCCAATGCATTTCAAGTCCACGTAAGGACCATAAACAGGCTCCAGCAACAGTACCAGACCACCATCACTACAGATGACCAACCACATAGTGGCAGAACAAGGGCCACCACCCGATGTCAGGATCGTCAGACTGTGCTACAGCATCTTCAAGATCGCTTTGTCACAGCAGCGGAAACTGTTCGACAGACCATGGGAACACACCAGTGACACATTAGTACGGACACAGTGCATAGACGATTGACGAGCAGACACCTCCACTGTCACAGGCCACACTGAGGACCCATTCTGACACCACGTCATCGCCGGGACCGTCTTCAGTGGTCAACACAACAACAGCATTGGGCCACCAGCAGTGGAGAAGAGTACTCTTCTCAGACGAGAGCCGTTACTGTATCTCAACAGCAGATGGCAGAGAGAGAGTCTGGCGACGCCATGGGGAACGTTATTCGGGTGCTTGTGTTGTCAAGAGAGACTTGTGGGGTGGTCCAAGCATCATGGTGTGGGGTGGAATTGGTCTTGCAATTGGAATTGGACAGAGGGTCGGCCCTGTGGTCTTTCAGAACATCGGTCCAGGGAGAGGCAATGGTGTCACAGCAGCTCGGTACATTGATCAAGTCTTGAGACCACACGCCACTCCTCATTTGGCACGTCGCCGCAACCACGAGTTTCAGCATGATAACGCCCGTGCCCACACTGCTAGGGGAACAAGAGACTTCCTCCAGCAGAATAGCATCAGTGGCCTGCCCTCAGTCCCGATTTAAATCCCATTGAGCACCCGTGGGACAAGATTCAAAGACGGCTGAATCACGTCCGACAAAGGCCGACAACTGCAGCTGAACTGCGTCAGGCGTTCCTCAGAGTGCAGGCTCAAGGCCTAAGGCCTTCATCAACCGCCTCATCCATTCAAAATATCGATGTTGCACGGCAGTAATCAATGAACATGGTGGACACACAGGATATGGACTTGTGATGCCACTTTCTCAGAGACAAATGTTGTGTTTCACTTTAAGAACATTTGACACTTTAATTTCACCCTGAATGATCAGTTTTGCCAAGTTTCATCTTTTTATTGTCTCAAAGTATGTTTACAGTGTTTGGACAAATAAGGTTTCTCATATATCTATCCATGGTGACGTTTCTTTTGCAGTTCAGTATATATTATATATATACTCATCCTATCTTACACTATGCATTTCTTCCTTCTTCTTTCGATCCTTATGTGAAGTGCTTTAACAAAGTTTCAAACTTCCAAAAACATTTCGCCCAAACACATCCCAACATCACCATGGTCACCACCCCAACAAATGGGTCAACCACTAAAATCCCTTGCTTTGTGACAGTACACAACCTGATCACCTGACTACCCCTGCCACATCACTCTTTCTTAGCACTGACAGGCTAGATGTGGGCAGGAAGGCATATAGCATGTGAGCATAAGTATATAAATGTACAATTTAATGTAAAATTTACAAATTTTTAACATTATCCCACCTCACACTATGTATTTACCCCACTGTAGAGACTACAACCGTAAAACATACACAAGGAAGCTGGAGATAAAAAGTGATACAAACAAAGAAGATATAACACTGCCTAGTTTTGAAAAGACAAAAACTTGTGAGTGGGTAAAAAGACGGGAAGAGGAACCATGGACAACACCCACAAGAGGATAATCAATCCAATACTGAGACATCACATGCCTAAAGCTGAGGTGAGCAGGTAAGAGCTAGGGACACCGCCGAAATGGCCACACCTTGCAGCGACTTGAAGACCAGAGTCACTACAGACGAGGTAGCTCACCCTCCACTGGGTACTCGGTCTTGGAATAATAATGACAATAATAAACACAGGAGTGACTATAACATTTATTCTGTATATACAGGATACAGACCACTGGGGTGCAGGAGAGGTACAAGCATATGCTATCAGCACTGGTGTGCAGCCTTCAATTGTTGCGCTAGGAGCAAGGGACCAAACTGGTGGAGGTCCTTAACGTTGGTGACTGAGATGTCACGGAGATAGTGGGAAGCGAAGGCAGTATCAGACAACCCCAAAACAACCCTCCTTGATGGCAGACAGGGTGCAATTGCTGTGCAAGGCCTTGGTAGAAGTGATGACTCTAGTGTCAAGTGGATTGGAAGTCACAGGAGGAGGAAATCCAGGGAAGGCAAAGTCTGAAGGATAGTAGAGCTAAGCCAAAGGAGACTCTGGAAGATGGTGGAACTTCGTTTCTGCAATCTTTACCAGCATTTTGGGAATCAGCTTCGAGTTGGCCAGTAGGCAGCGTCCAAAAGCAGTTGGTTACATGCCTGAGGATCTGGGACGGGAAAGATGAACCTTGGTAGCCAAGTGTTGAACCTGGTAGCGAAGAGAAGCCATTTTGTCAGTGACGGTTGGTCTGGTCGAGAGTCAGTTATGGCATTGTGTATCCTGGGAATGTGCCTTGTTCGGACCTGTACATTCAGGGAATCAATCAACCAGAAGAATTCGAGCATCAGTGACAGGAGGGACATTGATTTGGTGGAGCCCATCTCGTTGAAGCAGGAGGTTCTGAGGCGTGAGAATGATCTCGGCTCTGTCGTTCTCTTGTAGAAGTAGAGGACAAACTGGTACGATTGAGAAGTCGAAACCGTCAGCGTCAACTTGGGAGCGACTGTGTCCTGAGATGAAGTGGTCAGGTCAACGACAATTGAACGTCACATGGAGAAGCAGGAGCCGATAAGCGGGTTACAACTGACAATTGGGGACAGCCAGGAAGATCGACAGGAGGGAGCTGTCCTTATGACCATGCAGACATCCAAGGCTGCAGGTTGCTCCAATGTAGGCATGTTAGTATTGATATTTTAAAAAATTGAAATATTCAAACTCAGTTTCATATGTAACCCTTGGGTTTCTTGACGGCAGTTTTCTGTTGTGAGAAAAAAACACATTTTGATCACAAGAAAACTAGGGATCGGTCGGGTAACCTGGAATACAAGGTTTTTGTTTTGGGTCTGAAGACACAGAACCTACCCTTCAGTGTACTCCACCTGCAACAAGCCAATATAGGCCTCCCACTTGTTGCCGATCACCTTCCCGCATGTGAAACATCGGATAGGAATAATCATCGTGATCTGCAATTAAAAAACAAAGTCAAAACTAAATTTCCATATCTCCATAACATTGATATAAAAAAGCAGTTTACATAACATCTTTCCAGTCATGGGGATTCAGAATATTATTCTTACCAATGAAAATAGTTAGGCTAAAAAAAATAATAGTCTTGGTTCTCAGGCACCGCCCACACCATCATAAAGTCTGCCTCATGTTTCTTTTCTATTTATGTTCAAACAAATCAAAAAAATCCTACTACTATATTTATTTTTAAAAAATACAATCAAATATAGCACACAGTTACTTCCCTTTACATGCGTACTGCTTTACTGTGCATCGCGTGCATTTGTATGCTAGTTTATGGAGGAACACCCTTTCCCAGGTTGATGGTACACAACCATTTATTTGGTCACATACTTGTTTAAGCACCCCCCCCAAAAAAAAAACTGCCCGCCCATACTATATTTGCACAAATCATTGCCTGAGAACCAATCTTTTATTTTTTTTAACCATTAGTGTATGGTAGCTTACTAAGATTTATGTCATATCTTCAAAAAGTTTGAGTAGTTCATGATATAGACATAACATGCTTCGAATTTAATAAATCTGATAGTCCTAGACGTCAAATTCAGGAAGAACCAGTGACATTTCCTTGTGGACTAACACTGTGTTATGGTTAGGAAAATGGCAACTCTGTGGGAGATCATTTTAGCAGTCTAGTAAACTTAAAACAAATGTCTTATACTGCATAAAAGTAGACAACTCTAAACAGAAATTCACACTATTGATATTCACATTATTGATATTCCACATTATTGATATTCACATTTTTCACCTAAATCAGTGAGTAGATGTTCACTATATTTTATACTTCAGTATGAAAGACTGAGTTTTCTGAAGTTGAGAAATGTGATACTTTCATTGCAGTGAACCTAACACTTGGTAATTCACAGCATGGAACATAACACGTTGACGGAATTATTGCCATACAAGAACTCACTCCCCACAAATTGCCTGGCCTGTACACCAACTGATGACTTCCTTCTTACATTAGTTCCACAGTGATAAGTCAAAATAATGACAGATGGTCATTAATGAAGCTAATGTCGCTTCTTGCCGTTTGTTATAGTCTTGAAAATGTTTCGTTATAAAACTGTAAATTTCTCATTTAACTCGTCAATCGAGATTGGTCGTTTCGCAAAACACCATATTTGTTACTTGAATAGCATGTATTCCTTCGCTTCTAACTGTCTCGTAGCTTTCAAGAATATATTTTTTAATGTTGATTGGGTACATAATCATATCCAAATGTATGATAAAGAATTTTACTGACCTCAAATACTTTTTATTACTTTTGTTCAAATTTGTTAAGATTCTGCAAACTCGGAACAACTTTATAAGTAGCAATTACAAGGGGTGGTGAAACATCCCTGTGTGTGAGGTGAGGAGAATTTGTTTCAAGGTTTTACATTTGTAATGATAAGATCTACATTTCCTGTAGTAAGCCATGGTAAGCTGCACAAAATGTATATAATAAATAATATATTCCATGTGTCTGACAAAATATCATGTCTCTCATCTCGTGACAGAATGGGGAGATATTTTCACTCGTGGCTACGAAATATTTCCTTTCCTTTCTCACAGAATGAGAGAAACATGATATTTCACTCAACACAGGAAATATCCTCAATAACATCGACAAATTATTTCCTGTTTTCATGCAGGTTTATTTCCTGCTTGGAATACATTCTCCCAGCTTCAATCTCATTAAAATCAGATCTAAGTTCTCGCTGCCGCTAAACAAAGATCCGAGGACATCCCATTACGGGTCACGTCAGAACGACCTTTTGCGAACTTTGACCCACCACTGAACTGACTAACAAGAAGTCGACATCATTATTTCCTGCTTGGAATACATTCTCCCAGCTTGTGATGGGTCTCCAGTCCAGACATGGCAGTTAGGGTACATGCCCGGTCCACTGTTTATTTTACCCAACAGTCAAATTTAATCTACTGAGTGCCCAGTGTTTTTGTTGCAGAATCTTGTTATCTCAATGGTTCTGTGGGGATTTCAGGTAAGAATTGGTCCCCAACAACCTATGCTGATCTTAGTAGCCGACTAAATAGATTGGGTGGTCAAGACTCGGTGACTTGGTTGATGGCGTGTCATCGTACCCTGATGGATCATTGTTCACAATATCAATCACTGGATTGTCTGGTCCAGACTTTAACCATGTTTACAGGCACTGTCAAATAGCTGGAATACTGCTGAGTGTGACGCTAAAACAACAAACTAACCAATGTTTTGCCAATGTAAGGTAAACTCCCCATTCTGGTGTTTTTGATGCACATACTTCTGGCTTTATTTAACAAGATTTGCATGACCCCAGTGAGGTCATCATGTGCATGTTCGAATCGGACTTTGAACATGTTGAAATATGTTTATTTCATATTTTTATGAATTTTAAGTGAGAGTGTATTTTCACAGCTCTGCACAACACTACTGAAATCACATTACAGTTCATACATTTGCACTTGTCGTAAAATAATTCCTTTGATAAGTGTATTTCCATATCATTAGAATCATAATTTGACAGACATCATACACATCAATACATCTACTGAGTGATTGAATCATGTTCGGGGGCACGAAGCAACACACATAGCATAAATGGCATTAAACATGTGATTTTAACAGAGAACATATTAATCAACATTCACTCAGGCCAGGTACGTGAAAGATGAACACTTCAGAGTGTGAATTTTATGAAGAGATATGGACATTATGCATTTGATGTGTGATATTTTGCAATATACCAGTCTCACAAGAGCACCTTTGTGGTATTTACAGATACAGATCATGCATGGAAATTTGATTTATATGTGTACTGGTTCAGAGCTACAGATAAGCAAATTTGACTCCTTTAATTTATTTTTCTACTTTGTATATCGTTCGATAACAAGCATCTAACAGTCAGCTACGTATATTTGTTTATATAATCACATAGGAAGCGTTTAGAGACGTTTTTTGGTGTGTCACATGCAGACATCTGTAATCCTTCGACAGGCAGTCACGCCTACAAGTGACTCTCTCTCAGGCCGTGTTTCACTGCTTGATCGGAGGGCCGTCTCTCGTACGCGTAACGGGGCTGTGGGGCGACTTGTTTAGCAACTGCGAGCAGTTTGAGGAAAGTAGATATGTTTCAACGCGCTGGCACATAGGTGTGCGTTGGTGTGCGTGAAATAATTTTATATATGTTGTTATACTACGACGAATAAGCTTTAAGAAAATACTGAAATTATGTATCTGAAAAATATGCACATAGGAGAAAATCGCTGTCCAAAATCGGCAAATTTGGCTCCAATTTCGTACATTTCTCTCCAAATTTGACTCCTTTAATTTATTTTTCTACGTTGTATATCGTTCGATAACAAGCATCTAACAGTCAGCTACGTATATTTGTTTATATAATCACATAGGAAGCGTTTAGAGACGTTTTTTGGTGTGTCACATGCAGACATCTGTAATCCTTCGACAGGCAGTCACGCCTACAAGTGACTCTCTCTCAGGCCGTGTTTCACTGCTTGTTCGGAGGGCCGTCTCTCGTACGCGTAACGGGGCTGTGGGACGACTTGTTTAGCAACTGCGAGCAGTTTGAGGAAAGTAGATATGTTTCTACGCGCTGGTACATAGGTGTGCGTTGGTGTGCGTGAAATAATGTATATATGTTGTTACACTACGACGAATAAGCTTTAAGAAAATACTGAAATTATGTTTCTGAAAAATATGCACATAGATGAAAATCGCTGTCCAAAATCGGCAAATTTGACTCTTTTAATTTCAATATGTTATGTGCATTACTCAATTTTTCACAGAAATACTTTGTTTTCCAACAATTTTACTTCCACCTAAAAATATATTACCCACTGCAAAATTGTTTTTCTAATACGTGATCAAAATACATTTCCTCCTTGTTCTAACCACGAAACTACGCGCTAAATAAATATCGTGCATATTACACGCATCATTCTGATTCAGACACATTTAGTGTAACAAGACGGATGTTCCGATTGAACATTTTAGTCAGGCATCGGTTACCTCCCTTTATCGGCTTGTCGACCAGTCACTTGTACGCGAGACGGTTCGCGCAGTTTCGAAGAAAGTAAACATGTTTCAACGCGATGGAAAATGGGTGTGCGTTGGTGTGCGTGAAACAATTTATATATTTTGTAACTCTACGATGAATAAGCTTTTAGAAAATACTACGTGTTAGTTTCTGAAAAATGTGTACATAGGAGAAAATCGCTGTCAAAAACAGAACATTTTGCTCGATTTTTACACATTTTTCTCCCAATTTGACCGTTTATTATTTTTCTTATGACATTTTTTTCATGTCATTCGATAACTAGTAGGATAATCAATAACTGTACTTAATTTTGTTTTATTATTTTCACAAATAACGCTTGTAGAGATATTTTTGTGCAACATGCAGAAATCCATGGTCCACTGACAGACCGTCACGCATACGAGTGACCCCTCTCAGGGGGTCACTTGTACGCGAGACGGGAGAGCCATCTCGCGTACACGTTACGTCCTCTACTGATAAGCCGAGTATTTGCGTAAAATACCCCAGACTATTCAAATCCCATTTACTTTCAATTAACTTGCCTACAGAAACGTATACATTAAATGAAAAACTAAATTGTTTGAAAACAGCAAGCATATATACCCAATGAAGCTTTTTCAGCATGTGTACAATGGAGCTAATTTCCGAAACACAATTATGAGCTAATTTACTTTCCGAGTCAAGCCTTTAGTTAGAACCATTATATTCATCTAAAACATTATTTCATTATTTCTTTTAAATCTCAAAATGCTTACTAATTTTGCAAAAAAGCCAATAGAGTGATGAATAGATGAGTGAAAAAATATTGGTTACCCAACAAAAAATGTAATAACCCAATTAAAATAAAAACCTTCAAGCAAAACTCAATTGCTCAAAAAGTTATCAGGAGCTCTGATGGCTGTAGGTGAATTTGTAACCAAACTAATTCATAGACACTCCAAATTCATTGACCAAATTCACGGTGAACTTGAAGAGAAAACAAATCAAATTAGGAAAATATCAAGACTGTCACATAAAGGTGCATGTTGCCCTCTCAAAGAAAACCACTCCAAAACATAAACGAAGTTTGCAACCAATGAAAGAGTGTGTTTCATTCAGAAAGTGACCCAAGGTATCATTTGCCTTCTTGTACAAAACACTGTCGCCAAAACTCCGCATAAGTATTAATAATCATGATAATACTGCTGAAATGTATCATTATCACTCAATTACAATAGCCGAAAAAAATGTGTCAACTAATTCGCTCCCTGTTTGCCTACGAGTTCACAGAAAATTGTGTCTACGAAGTCACCGAATCCCATTTCACATATAGATATATAGAGTCAGATTGTAATGATTTCCTCCAGTTTTCGTCAGGGATAGGCCAAGCATGAGAAACACGCGCAGAAACCGAGCCTCTCTCAGATATCCAAATGATCGTTTGAAACAGCTTTCGATGTGTATCCAGTTCCTCACCAGACAAAAGCCATCACTGACCTTATCAGTAGAACATATAAATGTGGTAAATGGAAACATATCAATGACACAAACCTTTGACAACTGCCTTTCTTTCAAAAAGGTTTCTCAACACGTTCTCGTGTCAAAGGGAAGTAACTTCTACAACATCCGGTGTCTTGCTGGCTCCTTACAGCGATACATTTGCAAAGGTATGTAAAGAGCTTCTGATCCTTGCCGCCTCGTTCAGTGGTAAATGTCGATGTCTTCCAAGTTCAAACAAGTACATCGTGATGCAGGGCACCATGATCTATCTCTTAATGGGCATCAATATAATAATGCTTGGAAGAGAACAAAAATATCGAAAGAGTCCCATCTTTTTCACCACTCAGAAATACATGTAGATTAGGAGGCCGAACATTTTTCCACCTTCATATAACAGACCATCTAAATAACCGGTGGAATATGAAGGTGAAATAACCAGCTGGTTAAAATTACCCAAACAGTACAAGGGAACTTTTCTAGATTGGAGTAAACGCAAAAGGCACAGAAATTTGATATTTGAGCAAGTCCTTATAAGACAATACAGCAAGTTTTGATAGCCTAACTAGAGAAATAAAAGGCTATGTTTAAACGCATGTCCAGTTCTCACAATGTGAAGTTATAAACTAAACTATCTTAATTTTCTTAGAGAAATATAGAAAGTTAGACACAATCACTACCCTCAGTTGTAATGTCTCCCGGGGAATAGCAAAACTCATAAAATTCCATTCAAAGATTCCCCAGAGTATTGAAAAGCATATTAACTGAGCTCCGGAAATGAACTCTACACATGTCTGACATGTTGCCTTGGAAACGAAATACACAACAAATAAAACAAAACTATAACTGGAGACACAGGTTTACCACTTGCCTAACGAATACAGATGTATATCAAAGTTTCACAATAAAGTTTAAACGACTTTTGAGTTAATCCCCGGACATAACTCAAACCGTCATTTCCTAATGTGTCGGGCATGCTGCCAAAGAAACGTAAAAAAACTCCTCAATAGAAAAGGCACAAAGTTTCAGGGGTGTAAGTAAACTTGATTTACATCAGTTATATAATTTTAACTTAAAATATTTTCTTTTTCAATGGGGCGAGTCCCCACCATAAGCCATACCATATGAAGATAAACATCGATTGATGTTTGTAGCCAACTAGCATAGATTAATCAGAACAGTATATGTCTCAATTACAGTCACCCTCATCTCACAACAACTACATGCACCTGCAGTAGACTATTGCCTAAAGCAGCACAGGTATCATAAATCACCAAGCCATGTGTATAATGTAATGTAATACGTTAGCAGTGACATCGATTAACAGAGTCTATGACATGTTGACTCGTCCTTGTATTGCTATTTCAAGACTGCAACGGGATATCGTTATTTGGATAAGATATACTAAACGAACTAACAAATCTGTGTTTTGCAATCACTTGTGATGATGCATCTTAGATCGGGATCATCATGGTTATCTTCATCACTATTGTCGGCCACAGGTTAAACACATGTAGGGGTTCTTTTGTACTTCTCGACTTCTGAGCTCACGATACAGCAAAAAGGAACGAAGTAAGTAGTACGACCAGAGTGAGTGTGAGTGTATGAGTTGGATTTAACGCCGCTTTTAACAGTATTCCAGTTATATCACGGCGTTTCAGCTTAATGTGGTAGGAAAGCCCGAAGTGATGCAGGTCTCAGACGTTTGCCACTTCGGTGAAACCCACGAGCACGGGTATGGTGCTGACAAACCTAGAAACATAATCGGCGCGAACGGGGATTCGAACCCACAATCATAGGTTTCTGGCGTGCCCAAGGGACGCAACTCTGCACAGTGAATCGCGGCGCCTTAGACGACTGGGCCACTCGTGTCCCCTAGTACGACCAGAGAATCTATTATATGGTCTCTGTTACGATCGATGCTTCGTAATTCAGATCAGAGAACATTTTAAACAAAGATAAGTCTCACAACAAAATATATGAAAGTACCGAAACGCGATTAATAAACGCAATTGAAGAAAGAAGAGGTTTCACACATTGTTTTCTCACCAAATAGTGAACTCAATTTTACGATACAAATGTCCTCTGTATATTTAAATCCTTTAATTCCACTCGTATGAAGGAAAGTACAGTGAAAAAACGACCATTGTTTAATTGTGGATAGAAGAATTTTTATGGGTTAAAAATTCCGCCTCCGTGGTCTTGTGGTAGAGCGTCCGCCCGGAGAGCGGAAGGTCCAGGGTTCGATCCCGGGCCGCGTCATACAAAAAGACGTTAAAAGATTGTACTTGTTGTTACCCTGTCTGGCGCTCGGCATTAAGGGGCTAAAACAAGGACTGGTCGGCTCGGAGTCAGTATACTGTGTCTGAGTGGGGTATTCATGTTAAACTGCGGCATGGTATCTCAGTGAGCTAGCACTATAAATCGACATCAGTCCGGACTAGTACAAGCAGCCACACACACACATACACGTGCATGCACGTCGCTATATAAGTGCAATAAACTTGGACGCGACGTTAAACCCAATTTCACCTCACCTATGGGTTAAAAAGGGTGAAGAGTATGTATGCTTTGCCGAGGACCTGTGCATCCGACTGTGACCGTGAACTTGCTTGCTCGGGTGCGAACGGAGGGGCTGGCTTGTTCATTCGTGACCAACTCGTGTTATTCCGGGACAAACCGAATGCAGGTTACCGAAAGAGGCAAGTGGTGACGAATGTGGCTTGTTGTGCGACCAGTGACCATATATGGAGCCACTATATATGAACGTTCTGCCTCCGCTGTATTTTCGATTAAGCTTTTGAAATTGATAATCGGGACTAAAGTGCAAATAAACCTTATTTGCACTTTACTTTAGATGAGAATTGCACTTTACATCATGAGCATCGATCTACGCAATTGGGATACGGTGACATGCATCAACCAAGTCAGCGAGCCTGATCACCCGATCCCGTTTGTTGCCTCTTACGACAAGCATATTCGCCTCTTACGGGAAGTATGGGTTAAATGTTTGAACCCCGAATCCGCATATCTTTTCAATTCAAACACCGCCGTGATTCTCTGTTTCCCCAAACAATATTAATGTTATAAAGATATGAAATAAACACTAAGGGCTTTTTAAATGTATTTCAATACCTGAAGCAGTTTGTTGAACTTATTTTTGCTCGATGTCAGCAATTGTATAGACAATTGTATAGAGCGAGACACACAGCTGTTGTCTGTAGTAACGCTTGACTGTTTTTCTATGGCGGAGGAAATATTTTATACCTGATGACCTCAGTGTGGATGAATGACCCTTTTGTTGATAGAAATTGTACGTTGTGAGGACAAGTCAGTGCGGCCTACCCTGAATGTTACTTACGTTCCATAATAAACGTCACGAAACTAGGTGAGGTAAGGATTCCGCCCGGGTCTTCAGGGTAAAGCGCGAACAATGGCTGCTGCCAGTGCGGGTCAATGATGGCACAGCAATCTGTTTTGTCATTTATCGAGGGGGTGCGTTCAAGATTATTGCACTTATATAGCGATGTACGGGCTTGTGCGCGCGCGTGTGCGTCTACTGGTACAAGTCCGGATTAGTGCAGGTTTTATAGTGCTAGCCCACTGAGATACAATGCCACACTTTAACATGGATATCCCACTCAGACACAGCATACTGACTCCAACCCAACCAGTCCTTGTTTTAGCCCCATAATGTCGACTGCAAGGCAGGGTAACAAAAAGTACCACCCTGTTACGTCTTTTGATATGACCACCGATCTTCCGATCTCCGGACACACGCTCTGCCGAGGAAGCTGTCTTACATAAATATATATATGTTCAAAACGAATATTGTGTAGGTTGCGGAATATAGCCGAGTGGATCCGAGAGACTTCGGAAAAATCCGGGAAATCCAGGTATTCCCACAGAGTGCCCAGGCTTTTCAAACCGAATGCCCGGGATTGCAAGAAACTTGGCTACCTTCTTGGTTTATCAACAAAATGGAGGCTCCATTCAAACAAAAAGAATGACGTCACTGGAGGTTTATAAAGTGAGATACAATTGTATCACATACCGCATTGACAGGAGATGTGACGCAGATAAAACACTAGGTCACCTGAACGGCTGAACAATCAGGGACATGAATACTTCACGGCAGTAGCACGTGACCTATATATGTATGCCGAAAACCTCAACATGGACGAATTGATCATATCCATCTCTTACTTATTAACAAAATCGCAAGTGTGCATGGTTATTAATCCAGGCTTACATCCGAACCAATACCTAAACTATGGCGTAGGCATTTCAACAGAGGCGTTCTCAAAGTTATCGCTCCGAACATAGTATCTTTTACACACGCGACACTGGATACCTTCAACAACTTAACTCTGCCCGTGAAGAACCGGGTAGAACAGGTCTTCAGCAACCCATGCTTGTCGTCAAAGGCGACTGTGATTGCCGTAAGATGCGACTAACGGGATCGGTTGATCAGGCTCGCTTTGATGCATGCCACCGTATCCAAATTGCGTGGATCTATGCATCTGACGTCAATCGCTGGATTATCTGACTAGATTATTTAAAGACCGCCGTCATATAGTTGGAATATTGCCGAGTGCGGCGTTAAACAACAAACAAACAACCAATCAATTTTAGCTCAATAGCTCGCGCTCACTTGCATAATAGGCTGCACCTGCCACTATATATCAGTTGAACTTGCTGCCACGTACCCTTACAGAGAAACTAGATGCCACCCAGAGTATTCAGGGTTAGCATTGCCCTAACAGCAACCGTTGTGTCATACGAGGATCAGGCATGGTCAGGCATGGTCAGGCA
Source organism: Haliotis rufescens (assembly GCF_023055435.1). NCBI lineage: Eukaryota > Metazoa > Mollusca > Gastropoda > Lepetellida > Haliotidae > Haliotis > Haliotis rufescens. The sequence continues at coordinate 26,385,153 of NW_025964334.1, read as the reverse complement.
CGGTGTCCTTCACATAGTGTGTCTACGAACCCCGACGTGCCACTTTGAGAAAAATATTATCTCAAGATAAATTATCTTTTCATAATTCATCTTTATGTTTTCCGAAATTTGCAATTATATAAAAGCGATGACATAATTTCCATAACCCCGTGAAGATCTCGATACGGGTTAGAAATGGTATCTGGCATTAAGAGGTGACTAACGGGATCGGGTGGTTAGGCTCATCTTGCTTGATGCATGTCATCGTTTCCTAATTGCGTATATCTATGTACACGATGTCAATCACTGGATTGTCTGGTCCTGATTTGACAGCCCTTCTATCGATTGATTGTTGCTGAGTGCGGCGTTTAGCAGCCAGCTGCAGCAAACAAACTAGGTTCCATTGTCCCGAGCCAAAATTCCAGTGTGGTTCTATCACATCTACCTGTAGACAGTGGCCTCCTTCTACGGGGGTTGATTGACAGGTTCTACGCCTCACATTTCTTTGTGGACATTACATGATGGAGTGAGTGAATGAGTATGGTTTTACGCCGCTTTTAGCAATATTCCAGCAATATCACGGCGGGGGACACCAGAAATGGACTTTACACATTGTACCCATGTCGGGAATCGAACCCGGGTCTTCGGCGTGACGAGCGAACGCTTTAACCCCTAGGCTACCCAACCGCCCTACATGATGGAAGTATATCCACAAAAACTTCAGTCAATTGAGCAAATTGCTTCGCTTTGACCAGTCAGTATAACAAACATGTGGCCTTTGGAAAATGGACTTACTCGTTTGGGAATCGGAATTTCTGCGCGGATTGGCACAGTCAAAGCGAGGTACCTTGGCCAAGAAGTTTAACTTCAGTTATCTTAATGATCTGACATCATTCAATAACCATCAAATAGACATCCCTTCCACTGATTTACCCACCTGAACTAGAAATAAAGGAGACCAGTGAGACCGCATCGTCTGTTTCATATTTAGATTTAGAGTGACAAAACACTCGCCACAAGACTGTATTACATGAGGAATGACTTCAACTTTCCAATAGTCAACTTTCCCTTTATGTCGAGCAATATTTCTGAAGCTCTAGCCCTTGGTGTCTACATTTCACAACTGAGGTACAATCGAGCATGCTCTTTCTACCATTATTTCAAAGAGGGTCGACCGCCTCCGTGGTCTAGTGCTAGAGCGTCCGCCCGGAGAGAGGAAGGTCCGGGGTTCGATCCCCGGCCGCGTCAGACCAATAGACGTTAAAAGATGGTACTTGTTGTTACCCTGTCTGGCGCTCGGCATTAAGGGGCTAAAACAAGGACTGGTCGGCTCGGAGTCAGTATACTGTGTCTGAGTGGGGTATTCGTGTTAAACTGCGGCATGGTATCTCAGTGAGCTAGCACTATAAATCGGCATCAGTCCGAACTAGTACAAGCAGCCACACAAACACACACACGTACATGCACGTCGCTATATAAGTGCAATAATCTTGGACGCGACTTTAAACCCCATTTCACCTCACCTCAAAGAGGGTCATACGACTCTTGCTCAGAAGGTGTTCGATCAAGGTTACAACATTCAATGCCTCAGTAAAGCTTCCAAAAGCTTCCAAAAGGTTTTATGGTAGACATCTGGGGGACATTTCCAAATTTGACGCACCAGTCATACCTTATACGTGTTATATTAGGTTAACAGAAAAAAATATTGGGCGAGGCTTGAGCCTAATATGACACCGTATACGGCCACTAAAGACACCATAACGAATTTATTATGCCGAAAAGTTTACACTATTTGGTATCTTCGTCGCAGATGTCATGTCAAAGTGAAAACTTGACACTTACAATTGACATAAATGACAGGACCAGTCCATATGTTTCCGATACAACGCAATAATGTAAACACAAACGTTAACAATGAAATAAATAATGCACTAAATGTGAACGTTAAAACAAGTATAGAGGCTAAAATGAATAGAATTATAACACAAATGCCCGCATGTTAACAGGAATCTGCGGTCAACTGTAACTAGATAGCAGTCCGTTATCGCTAACGACAGACTGCTATCTATTGGCGTCAAGTTTCTTGTTTGTGACGTCATCCTTATTACGTTCTATAACGTTGCCATTTGTAAATCAGTTACCTCCGTTGTGAGCCATTTTTCTCTATAGGTTTAGTAATAAAGTCACAAACGTAGTTTCTTTAAAAATTAATGTCTTTGCACTTTACATTTTATTTTTTTTAAACAAAACAGTGTCGAATAACGAATTTCTGTACCAGAATGCTCTTGTGAAATATGTGAAGTGGGTGTTGGAAAATCCAAGATGGCTGTTACTGACGGTGTACGGCTCATGTGGGGTTAGTAGTTCTGCTCTCTGATTGGTCAATCTCACTTTGAGGCATAATAATATTAGTTATGGTGTCTGGGTACAATGTGTGAAGCCAATTTTCCGCCTTGATATTGCTGGAATATTGCTGGAATAAAACCATACCCACTCACCCCCTCCAGTTATGGTGTCTTTAGTTGCCGCATACGGTGTCATATTAGGTTAGCAAAAAAATCTTGGATTTTTACTGACGGTATGTGGGGTCAGTAGATCTGCTCTCTGATTGGTCAATCTCACGTTGAGGCATAATAAACACACATATGCACGTCGCTATTTAACTGCAATAATCTTGAACGCGACGTTAAACCCCATTCCACCTCACCTCACCCCACCTCTCCTCATTTGGAGTAACCCATAGTGGAACCTGATTGACTAGTTTCATTAGTTCAGGTGACAATCTAATTACACAACGCAAGTTTCCAATAGTCGTGACCCGTATATAAATATTGCTTTATATTGATTTAAAGTGTTTCGTTGTTGACAAAGCTGTACCTTTTCTATTTAATGCATATAATTAGACAAGACAGTTAAAAAAACGCTTATGATATGAAATGACATGCGAAATCATCTTCAAAGTTGCATTATTTATTCTAAAGTATTTATTTCCCTGACGCATATCAGAATACACACACGTATATCAATACCTACTTTATTTATGTTCATTAAAATGCTTTTATTCATGATTGAATCAACAAATAACTTGTTTTTAACGATGACGTCAGCCGGAGGCTGCTAACCAGAGTATCGCACCCCAAGGGTTAAGTAGGTGTGGGCAAAATATGTCAGCCGTATGATGTAAACCAGTTAACATGAGCTAACATTGGTCAACTAAGTCTAACTTGAGTCGTCCAGAGGTTTCAATTTAAACGCAAGCCCTGAAAAGTAGACAAGAGCATTAATTCAAGTTCTTATATTGCACAGTAACGATAATGCACCAAACCAACTCTCATTGTTGTCTTGACAACCGCCACGGTCTACATCCTAAAGCTGATGCCTGAAAGTATTTCTCATCTCTTATGAATGTAGGCATTTATCTCTACTAGAACATGTACTTATTGATTTTCCCTGTACGTGCTTATCAGAGCAAGGCTTCACAGGTGTGCCCTTTGACTGAGACACTAATATCATAGCAATAATCTAAAGTAAATAGATTTTGACTTAAACGAACCGTGCTCGGAATGTGTAACTTGTGTATCAACACTATATCTTCTTTTCACTAGACCGCCTCCGTGGTCGGCTTGCATCGGCAATATGATTCTAACAGACGATTCACCAATAGATGTGTCATCAACCAAAAAACCCGAGTTGATTTGTTAAGATTATCAGCTAAATCATTTATGTATAATACAAGGACATTGAAAGGACTCGGTACAGAACACTGGGGTACCCAGGCTGATGTGTATTTCAATGAAGAAAGGCAACCGTTTACTAATACATGTACTTATGCACGTCACTATATAAATGTAATAACCTTGGACACGACGTTAAACCCCAGTTTACCCCACTCACCTCACCTTAATATTGAGCACGTTTCTAAAGCTTAATTCTGCTTCACTTGTATCTGAAGAGCAAGTGATATTTTGTGTTGGATTACAACATCTAAGTCATGTCAATAGCCTATCACATAAGATGATCGGACAGAATTGCAATGTTGCACAACCAGACATCAAGATTTCTTTTGTAACATTTGGGACTTTTTCAAATCAAATATGCAATAAAAAGTGTTAAAGATCTACTTAAGTTGACCACAACGATAGCTTTGTACGTGCCTGTACCTTCAGCTCTGCAAATGTTGTATTTATATATCTGTATTTTGTTATATTTGCATTACAAGGCACACAAATCACTTCATAAGGAACTACAGTAAACTACGGTTATAACGAACTCAAAGGGACTACTAATTTTAGTTCGTTATAACCGTAATTCGTTATAAGCATAACTATAGCATATAGTCGGGACTAAAAAGTTAGTTTGTTATATCCGTTAGTTCGTTATAAGCGTGTTCGTTATAACCGTAGTTTACTGTATTTTATTTGCATTCATATGTAACTGCAAGACTGTTTTGAAAACAAAGTGAAACGGGAAACAGCAGAAGATCGAAACTACAGACGGTACCAGGAAAAGTGTGTGATGTTACATGTATTATGCTATGTACGGAACATAAAGCGTTCAGTTATAGTATCCTCTGATTTCTAGCCTTATGAAATCCAAATCAAATAATATTTCCCCGAATAGAAGTTAAATGAGAAATATTATATATGTTTATTTTGAATGGTTATACACCATTGTCTAGACGTATAGTGTTTTCTTTTCATGCGTGAAAGTTGGACATGTGAAAGCTTCAGAACTATATGCCAAAAGTGAACAGAAGCTATAACAAAACAGGAAGTGACCCGAGCCTTGAGTGAGTTCTTGGGCCTTGTAGAGGGGAGTCCCTCATGGATCAGATCATTCCCCTGTACTAGGCCCAAAACACTCACTCAAGGCTCTGGTCACTCCCCTGTATGAGGCCATAAACACTCGCTCAAGGCTCAGGTCAGTCCCCACTACAAGACCCAAAACAATCAACAAAGGCTCATGTGACTCCCCTCTACTAGGCACAAAACATTCACTCAAGGCTCAGACCACTCCCCTCTACTAGGCACAAAACATTTACTAAAGGCTCACATCACTCCCCAGTACAAGGCCCAAAACACTCGCTCAAGGCTCAGACCACTCTCCTCAACTAGGCCCAAAACAGTCAGTCAAGGCTCAGGCCACTCTCCACTACAAGGCCCAAAACATTGACTCAAGGCTCAGACCAATCCCCTGTATAAGGCCCAAAACATTGACTCAAGGCTCCGGTCACAACTCAGTACAAGGCCCAAAACACTCCCTCAAGGCTCAGATAACTTCCCTCTACTAGGCCCAAAACATTCACTTAAGGCTCAGGCCACTCCCCTCTACTAGGCACAAAACATTCACTCAAGGCTCAGATCACTCCCTTGCACTAGGGCCACAACATTTGCTCAAGGTTCACGTCAATCCCCTCTACTTGGCCCAAAACATTCACTCAAGACTCAGAACACTCCCCAGTACAAGGCCCGAAACACTCGCTCAAGGCTCAGACCACTCTCCTTAACTAGGCCCAAAAACAGTTAGACAAGGCTCAGGTCACTCCCCATACAAGGCCCAAAACATTCACTCAAGGCTCATGTGACTCCCCTCTCCTAGGCACAAAACATTCACTCAAGGCTCAGATCACCCCCCTCTCCTAGGCACAAAACATTCACTCAAGGCTCATGTCACTTCCCTCTACCAGGCACATAACATTCACCAAAGGCTCAGATCACTCCCCTGCACTAGGGCCAAAACATTCGCTCAAGGCCCAGGTCTACCCCCTCTACTTGGCCCAAAACATAAACTAAAAGCTCACACCATTCCCCAGTACAAGGCCTAAAACACTCCCTCAAGGCTCAGACCACTCCCCTCAACTAGGCTAAAAACAGTCAGACCAGGCTCAGGTCACTCCCCAGTACAAGGCCAAAAACATTCACTCAAGGCTCATGTGACTCCCCTCTCCTAGGCACAAAACATTCACTCAAGGCTCAGATCACCCCCCTCTACTAGGCACAAAATATTCACTCAAGGCTCAGACCACTCCCCTCTACTAGACACAAAACATTCATTCAAGGCTCAGATCATTCCCCAGTACAAGGCCCAAAACACTCGCTCAAGGCTCATGTGACTCCCCTCTCCTAGGCACAAAACATTCACTTAAGGCTCAGACCACTCCCCTCTACTAGGCACAAAACATTCACTCAAGGCTCAGATCATTCCCCTGCACTTGGGCCACAACATTCGCTCAAGGTTCATGTCAATCCCCTCTACTTGGCCCAAAACATTCACTCAAGGCTCACATCACTCCCCAGTACAAGGCCCAAAACACTCGCCCAAGGCTCAGACCACTCTCCTCAACTAGGGCCAAAACAGTCAGTCAAGGCTCAGGTCACTCCCCTGTATAAGGCCCAAAACATTCACTCAAGGTTCAGACCACTCCCCTGTATAAGGCCCAAAACATTCACTCAAGGCTCAGGTCACTCCCAAGTACCAGGCCCTAAACACCTTTTCAAGGCTCAGACCACTTTCATCAACAAGGCCCAAAAACAGTCAGACAAGGCTCAGGTCACTCCCCACTACAAGGCCCAAAACATTCACTCAAGGCTCATATGACTCCCCTGTATAAGGCCCAAAACATTCACTTAAGGCTCAGGTCACTCCCCAATGCAAGGCCCAAAACACTCACTCAAGGCTCAGAACACTCCCTGTATAAGGCCCCAAACACTCACCCAAGACTCATGTCACTCCCCTCTAGTAGACCCAAAGCATTCACTCAAGGCTCAGAACACTCCCCTGTATAAGGCCCCAAAACACTCACTCAAAGCTCAGATCACACTTCTACAAGATCCAAAAACATTTACTCAAGGCTCAGGTCACTCCCCACTACAAGGCCCAAAACATTCACTAAAGGCTCACATCACTCCCCGGTACAAGGCCATAAACATTCACTAAAGGCCCATGTCACTCCTCACTACAAGGCCCAAAACATTCACTCAAGGCTCAGAACACTCCCTGTATGAGGCCCAAAACACTCACACAATGCTCACTCCCCTCTAGTAGTCCCAAAACATTCACTGAAGGCTCAGATCACTCCCCAGTACAAGGCGCCCAAAACTTTCACTGAAGGCTCAGATCACTCCCCAGTTCAAGGCGCCCAAAACACTCACTCAATGCTCAGGTCACTCCCCTCTAGTAGGTCTAAAACAGACACACAAGGCTCAGATCACTCCCCTGTATAAGGCCCAAAGCATTTACACAAGGCCCAGGTCACTCCCCTGTACTAGGCCCAAAACATTCACTCAAGGCTCATGTCACTCCCCTGTTTGGGGCTTTTGGAGGGGAGTGACCCGAGGCTGGAGTGAGTGTTTTGGACCTAGTACAGGGGAGTGACCTGAGCCTTCAGTAAATGTCTTGGCCCAAGTAAAGGGGAGTGACCCGAGCCTGGAATGAGTGTATTGGGCCAAGTAAAGGGGAGTGGTTTGGTTTGGGGGTGGGGGTGGGGGTGGGTGGGTGTGGGGAGAGGGGGGAGAGAAGGGGATTTTTTGGGGGGGATGGGGGGGGGGGGGGGGGGGGGTGGTTATAAGTAGAGGTGGGGCTGGGATTTTGTATCGAAATTAGATATTTTTAGATTATCTAATTCATCGTGTTCTGGAATCTGTTATTATGAAACGTGCTATATATTGATACTGTCTGGTTGTCTACGAGAAACTGTGGGTACCTATTCCGTCGGATGTTTTGGATTGGGTTTATGTGAAAGAAATGGGTCCGGCCTTAATTTTTCATAATCATACTAAAAAATGAGTTTTGAGCCAAGTAATCTTTGCTGGCCCATGACATTGGTCCAAACAACTTTTCTCTTGGGCCAAAATTTATGTTACAAAGTAGTTGTTTTATGTATCATGATAATTGCATATACATTGTATACCTTTGTGTTTTTGTTAAGGCTTTGAGTAAAGTAAAATATGCTGGCCGATGGGCCACATGGTTAATGATTTGAGTTTTCGAAAAACATTTTTCCTTCCTTCGTATGTTCCCATGAAAACAGCATGTGGAATGTTTGTAATTGTCTTTTACCGAGCGAGACCAGCCACAGCGCGGAGAGTTTCTGGACAAAAAGGTTTGCAGAATTAACATAGGATGTGTTCTTTTCATTTTAGTGGTCGATTGAAATATAGGTCATTGGCAAATGGTTGTGGAACCGATTCGTCCCGCTTCTTACACAAATATAAATATATAAAATGTAAAATATAACAACAATAATATTTGTTTGACCAAAACATGTTATATTGCAGAACATCGAGCATGTCCAGTGGACGATTTTAGTTGTTTTGCAAAACTTGACGACAACACTTTTTTCCAGCATTTTCGGGAACAGGTGATTTATTACAAATACCATTCGCACGAGATCACCCGGGCGATGTAACGCCACAATACTGATGAAGAAACATCATCCTTTTAAAAAGAATTGGTGATCCTATTTAACTGATGTCCCAGGCTTGCACAATGTCAAGATGTATTCAGGGCTGCTTTAAAGGTGTCCTTGCCGGCAGTATATATACTTTTTGATTCTGGATTGGCTTCCTTCGGCAACCTGAAATAATAAAAACCATTATAATGTTCATATTTCCAGTACAAACCAGTTTCATACCACTGCACCGACTGTTTAATATTTGCTATGTAAACACCACCTGCAAGGGCCCTTCCTGCAGATCTAGTCACTGTTCAGCAGTAAATGTTCAATGCAAATGTTTATGAAGCCAGATGTCAAGGTGTTAGTATGCATGTCCAATTTAGATACTTATGCAACACACTTATTTAACTAGACCTTAATGTCAGGCCAAATGTTTTAATAACGCTAAAAATTATTTTACAAAGCAGTTCTTTGATGGGTCACGATAATTGTACATACATTGTGTACCTTTGCGTTTTTGTAAAGGTTTTGAGTAAAGTAAAACATATTAAACTATACAGTAGATGAAGCTCTTTATCTGTAGTTGCTACTTTCTCCAACAATGAGAAACATAATTCAACATTCACTGAAGTGAATTTTTAAATTTCACATTGTAAATCGTTAATTTTCTGAACTAAATAATAATAAAACAGATTATTATTATTATTGTTATTATTATTATTATTATTATTATTATTATTATTAATGTATTATTATTATTATTATTATTATTATATGATGTATGGACATATAAATTTGGACTGCATATTCATATGATGTGGTTCTTTCACCTGAGAATAAAAGAGTAAACAGATGTTTTGTTTATGTATAAACAAATCATGCAGAGTTTGTAGGCAAACTTCAACAAAGAGGAACAGTCAATCACATTTTCAGGGGGTGACTGCTATACTGACAAACAACTGAGATGACTGTCGCATGACAAAGTGTGAACAAGGCTGTGAGCAAAAGTGGATGTTTGGGATAGTTGACGCCATCGTATTTATCATTAACAAGATCATGATAATAATGACCACACGCGTTGCGTGTTTATTTACTCACGAACCCTGCTTTCTACAATGAATGTAAAATTACGTAATGCAACAGGTAAATCACAGACTACGAATCAGAAACTCAGTGTCAATAGGAATTGGATGTATTAATTTTAATTTTTTTTACCCCAAACCCTAAATTTATTGTTTGCTGGACATGCTGTAAACAAAACTAAACCAACTGTTTGGTATGACCTTTTCAAATAGAATGTGTGTATGTTTCATTTAGTGAGTGAGTGAGTGATGTTAAAGCCGCTTTTAACAGTATTCCAGTAATATCGCGGCGTGTCAGATTAATGTTGGAGGAAAGCCCGCAGTGATGCAGGTCTCAGACGTTTACCACTTCGGTGAAACCCAAGAGCACGGGTATGGTGCTGACAAACCTGGAAACATAATCGGGATTCGAACCGGGATTCGAACCCACAATCATAGGTTTCTGGCGTGCCCAGGGGACGCAACTCTGCACAGCGAATCGCGGCGCCTTAGACGACTGGGTCACCCGGGCCACCCGTGCCCCACGTAAATTTCAGAGTGAAAGGGTCAAACGGATGGTGACGACATATCGCACGAAAGACCCGAAAAATGTGACACGAGACACCCGGCAACAAGGGAACCAACTTACCAAAATACGAAGGAGCATGCTCTGGACCACGTGGCATCCTTCTGAAGTTTGACATAGTCGAACATAACGTAGCGTCCATCCTCGTCTGGTAAGCTATGAACCAGCTGGTGCCACAGTGACTTCACTTTAGCGTTGATACTGTCCCCAGCCATGCCAATCGTATCCTCCACAGAAAAACATCTTGCTTTTTGAGACTCCATTACAATTCTGTTATCGTTCGTGATCCTGTACACGGTCCATTGTGCGTTTCCAGCAGCCTGAGAAGCATGGGCTTGAAAGCACTCCTCCTCTATCTTAATAGTAATCGGCATATTCTCTCTTTCTAACTATGTCAGCTTTTCCCAGGCGCTATGTCCCAACTCAACAACACGGGTCTTCCCATGGGCCTGTATATTATAACTCATACATATACACACTGTCTCAATTTACACCTTTCAACCATTATCCATTGCAAGCATTTTATCAGGCGGTGTTCAAGCTCTACAGCGCACTGTCATATACAGAAACGATAATCACAGAGTACAATGTCGTGATGCGTGAAGATCCCAAGCAGCTACCACGCCCACAAGCTGGAACACAACACTACGTCATGCCACGCCACGCCCACTAGATAACAGCTATGCACTTCATTGCACACACATGCACACAAATCTATACAGTCCGTGCATGTACATATATGTACATGTATATAAAGGTTAAAGCGCTGCTCGACAGCAAAACGTTTTGCATTAGGGAAGTGTGGTACAGTCGCTTTCATTCAGCGTAAGCGAAGAGAGAAACAAGTTTTACAGTTGCAGCTAAATATAGCCAGCTGTATCTAAGGCCTTATAAGGAAGACCAATCGTTGTATTATTCATAACTAAATGAGACTGTTCCGTGTGCAACAGCTAGCAGTATTGAGGTTGGGAGCGGTAGCCATCAAGGAGTGGGACGACTGAGGTGGACACAGATCTCTTCGCCGCGTGGATCATAGGCCGGAACAATAATGTCTGGTATCAGACTGGACGACGAAACTCAGGAACTAATCAAAAACGATGTCAAGGGACATGTTTACAAATATGTTACTTTCAGAATTAATGATGAAAAAACAAAAATCTGCATAGATGAGATGAAGCTGATGTCTGACTTGCCGGACGGCAGCAGAACCATAGCGAGAGACCATGAAGAGTTTAGGAAACTGGGCGAGATCATGCCACAGGACAACATGCGATACATCATGTACACTTACGTTGATTGTCAGCTTAACTACCAGAGGTGCTTCATTAAATGGTAAGTACTAATAGTTTTACTACTTCTTTGGGGTTGTGGTTAGCCAAGTGGGTAAAGAGTTGGCTCGTCACGCCGAAGACCCGGGGTCGATTACCGTGGAGCCAAGTTTTGGTGGACACAAGACCCTACTCACTCATTCATTCTTCATAATCTCACTTTTGATCATGAATATGTTAATCAGACCTATCATTAATTAATACTGTAACCCCAACATGGATATGTGTTACATGACATCATACATGTTTTTTATCAATAAGGGAATTGGCATATATGATAGTTATATATAGATCGGGGGGGGGGGGGGGGGGGGTGTCACAGTCTGCAAACACCCACCTACCCAGTCTGTGTATCATTTTCTTATGGTTGGTTGGTTGGTTGGTTGGTTGTATTACGCCGCCCTCAGCAATATTCCAGCTATATGACAGCGGTCTGTAAATAATCGAGTCTAGACCAGACAATCCAGTGATCAATATCGATCCACGCAATTGGATCACCCGATCCCCTTAGTCGCCTTTTGTTATGGCACCCTCGAGTTAAATTAAACATATCATCATGACAACCCCCTTCCAATAATAAACGGCCAGTCCCTATTCAATGTGCGAATTTAATATTTTATCATTTGAAAAAAATACACACACACACCACCCACCCCTCGCAAGCAATTTCAAAAGCACAGAGTAAATGCACTAGGATTGTCATGAACATTATTCGAAACACTATTTGTGTCATATTTTGTTTTACAGGTTGGGAACTGATTCACCAGTGAAAATGAAGATGATATACGCATCATCAGAGGCCGTCATAAGGGAGAAATTAGGTATAAAACAGAAACTGTTGGTTGAGGATGAATTCCGATTTCCGGACGAACTATTAAAAGAGCAAGAGCAAAAAGCATCAAAATAAGGCAACTGTGACCGAACATGCTTAATTCTCCTATGCGTTCCTCGGTTTTAAGTAAGTGGAATGACATTAGTAGACTTTAGATGGTCAGCCTCAACACTGCTAATAGTTGACATTGCATGGTCTGATGACGGACAACGTTCCCCCCACGAGATGCTCGGATGAAGACAGAGAATATGTTGACTATGCATGCTGACCAATGTTTTCGCTTATTTTCGATTTCCTCAGTAAAATCAGGCTCACAGTATAACATTGAGGCCTTTAATATCAGTGGTCCTTGTGAACAAGCAACGTAAACTGTGAATACAGTTCAGTCCCAAAGGTCTTCATTAGCTATGACTGTCAGTAAAGCTTTTCAAATCTTATGATAACTGCATGTGAATAAAAATACCATTATTTCATCAATTTGGGGATCTGTCAATGTTTGACACAATAACAGACGTAAAGACAACTTATCATTCTCACGATTTTGCAATAAAGACATTTCTCAATTCTTCCCTGACAATTCTTTGAGCTGAGCGTCATACCAAAAGACGTTAAAAGATGGTACTTGTTACCCTGCCTGGCGCTCGGTATTAAGGGGCTAAAACAAGGACTGGTCGGCTCGGAGTCAGTAAACTGTGTCTGAGTGGGGTATTCATGTGAAACTGCGGCAAGGTATCTCAGTGGGCTAAGCACTATCAATCGGCATCAGTCCGGACTAGCACAAGCAGCCACATACACACACGCGCATGCACGTCGCTATATAAGTGCAATAATCTTCGACGCGACGTTAAACACCATTTCACCTCACCTCACCTTTGAGCTGAGAATATAATGTTTAATCGTTAGATATGCCAAGAGGCAGGTGATATATTCCGTCAGTGTTCTCACCCCTACTGGGCCAAGACAAGTTGTTTATACTATAGTATACACGTTTTTGTTGAGTTTCCACGTTAATATCCAAAGGCTTGAGACAATCACCTGTAGGATCACACCACGCCCAAGTACCCCACCGACATACCTGGACGTTACTGTTTGCTGGTTTGGGACCGACACACACCAAAAGCCAGCTTGTTTACGACATGTCGGGTGAAATGGCTTGCTAACAATGTTGTTGTACATGTAGCCATCCCACTGTTGTGAGTGCAGTGTTTAAAACAGGCAGTGTTGTGACACAGGTGTTCAACGGTCATATCGCGAGCGCCGTATAGCGGGGACTGTTAGCATTCCTGTGAAATATCACCACTCAAGCGTTAAAAATTGAGGCTATATAATTCTGACTGACTATTTCATATGTTGCACTCCCTTACAATTAGAGCTGGGGAAAAGGACGTAACTTGTGACTATCGTTGCGTGGAGTTATTAAAAGAAGATGTATAGGGAAGATATTCATTGCCGCGTTACTCTGTGTGCAGCCATTCATCCCGATAAGGGGGGCACGGGTGGCCCAGTCGTCTAAGGCGCCGCGATTCGCTGTGCAGAGTTGCGTCCCCTGGACACGCCAGAAACCTATGATTGTGGGTTCGAATCCCAGTTCACCCCGATTATGGTTCTAGGTTTGTCAGCACCATACCCGTGCTCGTGGGTTTCACCGAAGTGGTAAACGTCTGAGACCTGCATCACTTCGGACTTTCCTCCCACATTAAGCTGACACGCCGTGATATAACTGGAATACTGTTAAAAGCGGCGTTAAACCAAACTCACTCACTCATCCCGATAAGGCGATACTTTTTTTTCAAATTGGTTTACGGGTCCGCCAACTCAACAATTGAAGAGCGGAAAACAAATCTAAAAAACACTATGTTTTACATGCTGACTGTAAACATACATAAACTGCAGGGCAAAGAAAAGTATAACCTTGGAATTTGGATTTAAAAAAATTACAAACGTTACCACAACGTTTCTAGGCTGAAAACAGTCGCGGAAACATGACAAACTTTAAGGTTCAAACCAAAACTATGATACCCGTATCAAAAAAACATTTCTTGTTTGTTGCATCATTGGCCACCATCAGCCACTATACATTCTTTTGTTCAGCAGTTTATTAGCAGAAAAGTTGTTCATACGAAACATATTAACCGGTAACAACGACGAGACCGGCGCCATAAATAATGCAGGCATGGCAGAGTCGCAAGACCCCTTTGAAGAACAGACGAGAGGTCCTACTTGTTTTATTTTTACACCCGAACCCCGTTATCTCGCAACTAGCGAGACGGTGTTGTAACTTCGAGTTAACGATGCATGTACATCGAGACAAATCTAGTAACAGAATTGTACATATGCATAGCAACACGATTGCATATACAAGAAATTAAGATCTCAACAATTGTATGAGATGACAAATTGAAATGTATTTCGGCGGCAGTGATTTATTAATTTACGGTTGTGACAAATTATGTACAGTGTACATGTGCCTCATTAGGCATAGCAGCAATCACTATTTGGTTGTTTTATCTCGAATTCGAGATAAGCGGGCACAATTTATGTATTTATATGGTGAGGCGGTTGGGACCGGAGAATAGGTTCGAGATATTGGTACATCCGAGATAACGGTGTTTGAGATAACCAGGATAGACTGTATTATATAATTTCCCACCTACCGAGAAGGGCGTCATTGTTGTTCTTGTTTATTCAAGGCGCCACAATTCGTCACTTTAAAACGTAATTTAAAAAGTTCTTTATCATAACACGTTGTCCTTGCTTTGTTGTTTGGACGTCACGCACGAGTGACTCTGCCCACAAAGCAAGATATTCAACGACTACGTTGTGGCAACATGAACAGCGGTAATGTGATATGTTTGAGTGTGAGCGGACTGACCTTGACTTAAATATATCCTTATCCTACATTGCGTTTGTTCATAGTGATCATCATAGTGGATCATTCCACTTTGCACAGAAGGAATAAGGTAGTGATATGTTGGGACAATCAACCACGCCGTCGCCCTATGTTTTATTGGCCGCATGACAAGTGGGCCGTATGACTAATGGGGAATACAGCTGTTGTGTAAGCTTATACACGCATGTACGTACGGGTATTTACATATAACTAACACATATAGATATCGGGACAGGGAAGCCGACCAGCGAGGAAGCCCCACAATCAAAACTGTGCAGAACTGTTCAGATTAAATATTAATGAATCATGATGTGTATAAGGAAATGCACGCGCGACCTATATAGATGGGGATGTAGGTCAGGGGAAGACACGTCACGTGGTTCCCGCCCGGGCAGTTTGTCATGCGCTGCGCATCTGTTTCCGACTGTTGTTTGCCGGTGTGTCACCATGGCACAGGTTGTGATCAATACACGACATAAGTGTAAGCCTGGGGTATTCTAGTACACACTGTCAGTATTACGTCACTTCTATCTCGGGGGCGGTCGGGTAGCCTAGTGGTTAAAGCGTTCGCTCGTCACGCCGAAGACCCGGGTTCGATTCCCGACATGGGTACAGTGTGTGAAGCCCATTTCTGGTGTCCCCCCGCCGTGATTTGGATGGAATATTGCTAAAAGCGGCGTAAAACCATACTCACTCACTCACTCACTTCTATCTCGTGCGTCTGTATTACACAGCCACTGGGCCATGAACTATAATATGGCCTGGGAAACAGAAGGTCGGTGGTTTGATCCCCTGTGGCGTCATATCAAAAGTTGTTAAAAGATAAATGCTTTTACCCTGCCAGACTTCGGTTTTGTTTGTTTTCTTTGTTTTCTTTGTTTGTTGTTTAATGCCGCACTCAGACATATTCCAGCTATATGACGGCGGTATGTACATAATCGAGTCTAGACCAGACAATCCAGTGATTGACATCAAGAGCATCGATCCACGCAATTGGAAACAACGACATGCATCAACCAAGTCACCGAGCATGGGTTGCTGAAGAACTATTATACCCCGGATCTTCAGGAGTTAAGGCGTTCGGTTTAAGGGGATTACACAAGGACTGGTTGGCTCGGAGTCCGTATGATGTGTCTGAGTGGGTATCAATGTTAGACTGGGGCGGTGGGATAGCAAAAGTGTTAAAGCGTCACGCCGAAGACCCGGGTTCGATTCCCCACATTGGTACAATGTGTGAAGCCCATTTCTGGTGTCCCGCCCTGCTGGAATATTGCTAAAAGCGACGTAAAACCATACTCGGGCAGTCACTCCATGCTAATCTGCGGTATGGTATCTGGGTTAGCACTAAAAAAAACGATATTAGTGCGGAATTGAACAAGCAGTCCTCGCACACTCACACACGCATGCATGCTCGTCGCTATACTGATACTGAACGTGACGTTAACCCCATTTCACCCCACAAGTCTTAATTACAAAGCCACCGGTGTACCTTATACCTGCATGAAACGAGCATAAAATATAATATACACGTCAAACACACACTGACAATCACAACACCACTCAAGCATGTTTCCAAATAATCACAGAACAACAACAGCAGATATTCGCCACCCACATTACACTATCATGTAATATCAAGTGTTATGTTCACTGCAATGTAAATATCACTTTTCCCAACTTCCTCAGACTTCGATGCTGAAGCATATATAATATTATAGCTAAAATGGATGGAATTATCATTAAACCGCCCGCATGTTATGGGGTCAGATGATGACGGACTACTTTCATGAGTGTAAGTCATTCACACTCCGTCGCAGTGGTGACTCATGGAACTCTGGGTAGGGGAGTGAAAGTCATTCATAAGTTGCTCGTGCTTCAGTCGAATGTTCACCTACGTCTGTATTGAACTACAGGACCGTGTAATTAATAATAAAAATAAACAAACTCGTCCTCGTCTGCGAGTTTGTTTGTTATTATTATCAGTTACATTATCTGTTGTTATGGCAACATTATCGTTTTTTCAGAGTGCAATGCACCCTCTTGATGCCACAGCGACACATATGTCCCTCCTCTTCAAACCTCACTTCGAAATCGAATCAAATTCGAAATAGATCTACATCACGCAGACTAATACACTTCACAGTTTTGAATTCTGTTCATCATTTACTGTGTTTTTAGGCAATTCAGGCAATTACTGAAAGTGACTTCTGAAAATTAGGTCCATTATAAATCTCGCCAAATCACAATATTCACGGCGTTATATAAATATTTACTGTGTGTTTAGAAATCTAAATAGTGGATATTTTCTCGAATATTTCAAGTAGAAAAATAGCAGATTAGCGATCACAGGTATCAAATCACTACTGATAATTCTGAAACGTCGCTGATAAGCCTAGAATCGTTTAGAATGTTTTGGAAAATACGCATACACGAACGCCGAAATGTACGGTCCGCCATATTGGATTGTGTTTACAAAATGCCGGTTATGAGACGCCTATTCGATCAGGTATATTTCAAACTCAGCCGCTATACATGCATCCCTGAAGTCCTCATATATTTTCGAAACAATGGATAAATGGTCTTTGTCACCAATGCAAATTATCTAGAGGAAATCATGCGAAATAAATTGGGTATGGAAACGAAAACTGTGCTCGGAAAACTGTACTTGCTGAAATGTACACAAAGCAAAATTCAGGTTTTACACTTTGAAGCATTTTTAGGTACTTTCGTCTAATTGTTGCATACATACGCTCGATCACGCTTTTGAGAATATTCATGGGAAGAGTATCGTTGCACTAATTATGGAATTACACATATATACATTACAATGATGTGGTAAATTCAACAGAAACCGTAAAAGTGTCCGTCCTGTGTGACGCCATGACTGACGCTAAATCACGCATAACGATGACGGTAGTTATCTACATTTCTGACTAATTCTCTTTGTTACATTGGAAAACATGGTAAACAAATAAGAGTAGGCACATTGTCAGAATGTTTCTGATTACTCACGTGACACATTTATGTGTATACGATCCCTCAATCAACGTAAATCCTCCACTGGAAATCCCGCGTTCTGTTGTCAGCGAACACGCCATTTTGTAAAAGTCGGTCACCGGTAGTGATGTCATACGGAAGTAAACATTGTTGTACATATTTGGTAATTTCTTTGAGGTGTAAACTTTCAACTTAGCACCCAGCGTGTTCTTTGTTTTTGTCTAGTTTGCATTTTCATCATCGCCTTGATAATCCACAGATATGACATAAACCTTTTTGTGTAGGGTCACATTATTTTTGAGTAGTAAGCCGTACATAAGATGACGTCACTTATGACAGTGGTGTTATGTATTAATGCGCTACTGCAATCATGAGAATAGACAAAATTCATCGGTTCGATGTTAAAAAGTTGCGATTTTTAGGTGTGTAAGAAACAGATTACTGCACTCGTGATCAGTGCTGTCTGACAGACACTCGTGTAGTAATCTCTATTTATCATATAATGGGTTGGTTTCTCGGCAGGATAAAGCCAACGGATAAAAACGATATCCGTTGGGGTCATATGCGGATAGAGATGAAAATATCAAAGGTCAAGTAGGACTACTTTCACTGTTTATAAACAAACATGGCGTCGCCCTTGTCATTCGGCGATCGAGTCAGAATTAACCATCGGGAATCTGGATAAACTACAGGGATAATTGCTATCATTATCAAAAGAACAGTCTAATATACTGAAAATCACAGTGTCTAACTGTGACGTAGCTAAGGCATTTCATAAGTTTTGGCAATATAAATTTCGAAACAATTTTGCGAGGGCACGAGGCCTAGCCAAGCGGGATCAGTAGCCATCCATATCCGTGCTTGTAGACCTCTGCGGCTTGAAACCGTCTCCACAAATTAAAATAGTTGGATTTGGCCGAAATATGTTTGAATTGTTACCTTGTTACGTTTTGTCGCTGTGTGTACATCTGACTACACTTCTTAACGTTATGACAGAACAGACCGACTGTCAACAACGTCCGACCGTGGCCGTGACGTCTCATAGACAAGGGTTAGAGTAGCTTCCCTTTGATGGATTGCCTGTATTAGGAATAAACTCTATGTATTTAGCTCGCCAAGGCTCGCTAAATACAATGTTTATTCCTAAGGCAGGATATCTACCATCCCCAAACACACTCGCGTCATCACATCTATTTCTTTTTATCTTATAGCAAATTCCACCCATTTTAGCTATAATAACGGTAACGCTATTTTCAGGCCATTAAATCTCGATCTTTTCAACCGCCCTCCTTTGTCGGGCAGTTAATGGAAGACCTCGGGCATCTGTAAATGATAATGGCCTGAAAAATAGCGTTACCCTTATGATATTTTGTATTACCTTCGAGGGCAAACATATCGGGGTTCATAAAATCATATGTGGTCATATCACGTCACGAGACAACAGTGTATTGTTTCCGTCATCCGGGCGGCATTGTTGACGTCATTCGAATCTTATTGTGACGTGAGGTCGGAATGACGTCACACCAGAAACGACGTCATAGCTGATTTATCACACATAGGATTAGAAATAACCGTGATCATAAAAATCCTACGTGCACTAGTGCTAATTAGGAGATAAATATTTCGTTTTGTAAGATTTGCGTGATGTTATGCTGAATGGATGTACGGAAATTTCATTTGAACACGACGCCGTAAGGCGGAGTGTTCAAATGAAAAAATTACAAAACGAAATACTTATCGACATTGTAACATGAACGTTAATTTAAATCGATATTTTGGAGGAACTAATTTACTGAGCGCATGACACAACAAGACTGTCGTTAGTAATACGTCTCCTCGTGCTCACCTTCGAAAAGATGCATGATATGGGGTGCCGCGAAACCGATCAATGGTTTCGAGGTACTCCAATAATGAGGATCCATTTTACGAAAGGGGTGGTCACATGTTCAAGCCCATTTCTCAGAAAATAAACAAACAACAGGAAATATCACAAATTCAATTCTTTATCACAGTTCCCCATCTTACTTGTAATTTGTAGTTATGCGTATCTATGAAATACAAATAATCAAAATTAGAAAAGATGTACATACTGTTTGGCCCCTGTACATGATAGTGTCAACTCGCCTGAAACTGAGGTGGTGACAAGAGACGTCAAACATGTGCGAAATTTCAGACATGTAGCTTAGCTGGGATTGAAAAAGTTGTTTACTGTTACAGTGGAATAACATATGTGAGAGAGACCGTGGAAATTAGCAGAAGAATTAACCTGGAAATTATTCACGGGAGCAGTGGACAGTGGCAGGATATTGGTATCTTTGACAGGTACCAAATTACGTTCGTTAGCGAGCTGCTGCTGTCCCTGAAAAATGTTCGAATAATGTCGTTTTTGAGACGAGCTCGAGTCAATGGAATACGACTTCAACGATTCATCGGTTTTGTGGCCGGTAATTCTGCAAATCTCGCGATTTTCAATACCTGCGTTTGACAGCAAAGTGACGGCAGTTTGCAGTGTGAAATTCCCGGTCTTGGATAATGTTTATGCTGCGCTCAAATGGCGGTCCCCTGATGTGCCTGTGTATGGCAAAAGATTGCCTTGTTCAGGGTACAAATGTGACGGTAAGTGGGAGTAATTCGTTATTATTACGGTGTCGTGTTTAAATGAAATTTCCGTATATCCATTTAGTATAACATATCTCAAATCTTACAAAACGAAATATTTAATTTATGTTAAGATTTTGGTCAATCTCGTTATATTATTGCCAATTTTTGCGATGACACATTGGTCACGCTTTACATTGCTATTATGGCAATGGTGTAAGGGAGGTAACTCTCGCTGATGTTGATCGAATCTGCGTAGGAAATTTTGGTATGTGTTTATGTATTCTTTTATGTTTCAATGGCTTACGTCGAAATATTTTAACTCCCAGTAGATTTGGAGAGGTTCCCATCCACGATGTCCTGTACTGCTTTTTCATCAAGGGAGGCGAAGCGGTGACTGGACGCTTGAACTTTGGGCTCTACGGAAACGCTGGCTGTATTTCCTAGTTCAGGGGCCATCTCAGAACGGTTTCGAGCTTCAACAGCTGTTGTGGGTTATAATAAGAACAAAATTAGGTGGGTGTATGAAAGTCATAACTATTATAGAGTTGCAATAAATGTTTTTTACTCTGTTAAAAATTGATTTTGTTTTGTTTTTTCCTTTGGCCAAGCCCAAGAAAATTACATTAATTATGATTATGATTTTGTAATTAATGGAAAAAGGTAAATTTCATTTACCTTCAAATTCTTGAATCATCTCAGAAAATGTCACGTCGCCCCATTCACTCAATATTTCATCGAAATCTCCGATGTGGAAGTCAGGGTAAATTTCCATCTGTTCCTCCATGTTGATGATTTCAAAAATAGTTCCATTAATTAATGTATACATACACGGTGATGAGACCCCAAAAATTCAGCGATGTTATGCTCATTCGACAACACTTTTTAACCAATCAAATCAGGGAACATACCTACTTTTATGTTACAATATCACTTCACTCGCACCACAATCTTGTTTTCATCATACGAACGTCATCTGTCGCGTCATTCGAATCTTATTGTGAATTCAAGGCGCCGCAATTCGATGTGCAAAAGTATTCAAAATTTAGACGTGCCTGAAACCAATGATCGTGGGTTCGACTCCTGGTTTGCACTGGTTTTGTTTTCGGTTTGTCGGTACCATACCCGTGCTCGCGCGTTTCACAAAAGAGATAACGTCACTGTATCACTTCGGGATTTAACTGTGATATGACTGAAATACTGTTCGAAGCAAGTTCACTCACTCACTCTGCATCTGAGAGTTATTTCATTTGTATCGTGTCACGCTGAATATCCTGAGTTGTGAATATGTAAAGTGTGTTCACGGTGAAGGGTTTCTTTACCGTCACCTAGGATAAAAGAAATAATTTATTGTGTTTCCTTGTATAGGACTCTTATCTGTCCAGAATACATTCGAGATCCTTGATCAAGATTTCATTTCTATCTTATTTTCTAAGTTGTTCTACCGATCGTCTTCAAGTTTCTCAGGGTAAGCGATTACTTTCTATGAAATGTCCTTCGTGTCAACTTGAAATGTGGTGCTACTCCTGTTGTTTCATATATCTGTTTAGATAAGTTTCAGAGGTTCCAACCCCAAAAAAGATTGTAGTGTTGAACTTCTCAATATCAGGAGAACATTTGGGGGCATATGTATTTCGAAGTGCACGCGTGCTAGCGTGCGTATGTTTGGCTGATTTTACCAGTCTGGACGAATGCCGGCTTTATAGTGCTAGGCCACTGAGATAACATGCCACAGTTAAACATGGATACCCCACTCTGAGACATATACGGACTTCGAGCCGACCAGTCCCCACTACGCCAAGGTTGTGCCAAGTGTGGGGCAGGAAAGGTCCCCAGTTCACTAAGCTATATCCCAGAGGTTAGTGTGGGGCAGGGTAGGTCCCCAGTTCGGTAAGCTATACCCGAGAGGTTAGAGCGGGCAGGGTAGGTCCCCAGCTCGCTAAGCTATATCCTAGAGGTTAGAGCGGAGCAGGGTAGGTCCCAAGTTCACTAAGCTATACCCCAGAAGTTATTGTGGGGCAGGGTAGGTCCCCAGTTCGCTAAGCTATACCCCAGAGGTTAGTGTGGGGCAGGGTAGGTCCCCAGTTCGCTAAGCTATATCCCGGAGGTTAGTGTGGGGCAGGGTAGGTCCCCAGTTCGCTAAGCTATATCCCGGAGGTTAGTGTGGGGCAGGATAGGTCCCCAGTTCGCTAAGCTATATCCCGGAGGTAAGTGTGGGGCAGGGTAGGTCCCCAGTTCGCTAAGCTATATCCCGGAGGTTAGTGTGGGGCAGGATAGGTCCCTAGTTCGCTAAGCTATACCCCAGAGGTTAGTGTGGGGCAGGGTAGGTCCCCAGTTCGCTAAGCTATACCCCAGAAGTTATTGTGGGGCAGGGTAGGTCCCCAGTTTGCTAAGCTATACCCAAGAGGTTAGTGTGGGGCAGGGTAGGTCCCCAGTTCGCTAAGCTATATCCCGGAGGTTAGTGTGGGGCAGGATAGGTCCCCAGTTCGCTAAGCTATACCCCAGAGGTTAGTGTGGGGCAGGGTAGGTCCCCAGTTCGCTAAGCTATACCCCAGAGGTTAGTGTTGGGCAGGGTTGGTCCCCTGTTCCCTAAGCTATATCCTAGAGGTTAGTGTGGGGCAGGATAGGTCCCCAGTTCGCTAAGCTATACCCCAGAGGTTAGAGCGGGAAGAGGATAGGTCCCCAGTTCGCTAAGCTATACCCCAGAGGTTAGTGTGGGGCAGGATAGGTCCAGAGTTCGCTAAGCTATACCCCAGAGGTTAGTGTGGGGCATGGTAGGTCCCCAGTTCGCTAAGCTATACCCTAGAGGTTAGTGTGGGACAGGGAAGGTCCCCAGTGCCGTATGCTTTAATGTCAGAGGTTAGTTCGAGACAAAGTGTCTGTCCTCAGAATTGGGCCTCAGTACCGCAAGCGTCTCCCCGTCAGATTAGCCCCGAGGAAGACATCTGCCAAGAGATAATATAATTATCTTTCATTTTTGTACAAAACAAAAGATAATGATAATTTGATCGTCCGTATAGTCATTTTATGAAGACTGCTGACGAGATCGAGAAGGACACGCGGTACAGGCCATTTTACGTGCGCATCATAGTATCAGTGAGTGAGTGAGTGAGTGAGTATGGTGTTACGTCGCTTTTAGCAATATTCCAGCAATATCACGACGGAGGACACCAGTAATGGGCTTCACACATTGTACCCATTTCGGGAATCGAACCCGGGAAGCGAACGCTTTAACCACTAGGCTACCCGACCGCCCCAATAGTATCAGTACGTCTGTTAACTTCAGACGAGCTGAATTACGGATTTTTTTCCTTTTGTAAATGAGTTACATTGATCCAAATTTAAACCCTGCGCTTGAAAAGGAAAAAAGAAAAAAAACTCATACCAAGAATGAATATCCAAAGTTTAACGGAAAATAATTACAAATGGAATGATGGAACAACAGAAACACAATATAAATTAAATTAAATTTAAAAGTTATGATTCAAGAACACATTGAAAATTGAAATGATAGCTGTCAAAGAAAGTAAAAACAAACCAATAAGCAGTTATGCAAAGATGAATATACCCGTGAAGATCCGGGGTAGAATAGGTCTACCCATTCTTGACGTAAAAGGCGACTATGATTGTCGTAAGAGGCGACTATGATAGGGTGGCCAGGCTCGCTGACTTTGGTGATGCATGTCATCGTATCCCAGTTGCATGGATAGATGCTCATGATGCCAATCACTGGATTGTCTGGTCCAGACTCGATTATGTACAGACCACCGTCATATAGCTGGAATATTGCTGAGTGTGGCGTTATGAGTGGCGTCATAGGAGGTTTGAAAAGACCATCTTTATGTTTAGATTATTGTAGTGCTTGTAAAAATATCCTTCAGCGGAGGTTCATGGCATTATCATTTGCACAAGCCAGAGGTTTGCCATTAACTTCATCCTTTGTGTATCTTTATATTGCACTGGTGGCCCAGTCGTATTTTGGCGCCGCAATTCGCTATGCAGAGTTGCGTCCCTTGGGCACTTTGGCTCGATGACTTGGTTCATAACATGTGGACGTGCTCCAACGGTGGGAATCGTTGATCATCATATGAGTCACTGGATTGTATGGTCGTAACGTTGATTAATTACAGGCCACCATCATATAGCTGATACTTTGCTTAAAGCGACGTTAAACAATCAAAACAATTAATAATTAAGTAACATTCTGTGATTTAAGAAAATAATTTTGTGAATATTTTATGTCCGTTTCAGTTAATTTTGAAAGCTTTTGGGGTGGGGTCGGGGCATCTTCCCGAGGCAAGAGAGTTAACTGACTATAAAAGTTCAGTTTCCACCCTTGCCGAACTAGGGTGATATTATGGCTGGACTAACGAGTCTATGCATTGTCCAATCAAAAGCGTGCAACGAAATTGAAATCCGGTTCGTAAACTGTCGTGCAGATTTCGGTCGATTGCAGGATTTGCAAAGCATGTGCACCGCCAACTCGTTGTCAACAGATATTTTCCGAACCTTTACATGTTTTTAATCAATGTGCTCGCGTGATTCAGCAATATTCCAGCTTTATGGCGGCGGTCTGTAGATAATAGAATGTGGACCAGACAATCCAGTGATTGACATCGTGAGCACCGATCTACGCAATTGGGATGCGATGGTACGCATCAGCTAAGTAAGCGAGTCTGACCACCCGATCAAGTTAGTCGCCTCGTATGGCAAGCGTGGTTTGCTAAAGACCTGTTCGAGAGGCTACATGAATTCAGACGGTCGATGAACGTTTTAGAAAGAGAATGGGCAGACTGTTCTGTTCTGTATGCAGTGATCACTTTTTTCTTTTTTGTGTCGCTAACACCCGACGATGGAACAATCATTTTAAAAGTGTCGGACCTTTTACTCCGATACGATACCTCTCTGTTTCGGAATCTCCATTGGAGGTCGCGTCTGGTCAATTTTCTTCGAGGCTTCTTATTTCTCTGTACGAGTGGTCGAAGCATTCCGACCTGCATATTTGATTGCTCTATCTCGAAAACGAACTGACTGGCCAGTTCCGAAGGTAAATAGTTTAGGCTGCGCCAATTTATCGTTGTGGATATCGATCTTTATAAACCCTGTCGTTTCTGAGCGCCATTCATCTACAACTAAACTGGAGTTCGAAAGATTATTTATAATTTTGTGGTTTTCCTGTGTTAAAATGAACATTTCCGAATCGAGGTGGCAAAGAAATGAAGCCGAATTGTTTTGAGAGCTGACATGTTGAACCCAAGCGCCCTTTAATGATTTAATGAGAGTGTACCTTATGTTGAATTACTGCAGGTTTCTATTTTCTAGTCTTAAAGGTGTCCCGATGAACGAGGTCAAGGTTAACCAAGTTGACATACTGGTTAAACACCCACACAAATATATTCTTTTTTAATGTTTTTATTTCTTGTATTCTTCCTTATAAAAATTATAAGTATAAACTATATACCATATGAATAAAAAAATCCCTCGGTTTTCGTTAATTTCAGTGTACTAACTGAATTAGATATTGTTTAGATTTTTCATATGCAATTTAAATTTAATTCAAATTTTCCATTGAAATATATAATAATATAATATGAAATGTAATACTTTCTGTTAACCAGGCATCTTTAACGGGTCATCTTTGATTAATAACAGTACTGGGACCAGGGCCCCATTCCACAAAGCGACTTACGTTAAGGTATGAGTTACGAACTGACACCAGTTCCACAAAATGATTTTTGCTCTACCACTGTCATAACTTCAACACCAATACTTAATACCAATCGCTAAGACCGTTTCCTGGAACCGGCCCTTGAAAAGTCGTTAATGTTGACTGTTGTCATCAACGTCACAACAAACACACGCTCATAAATGCACAGAATCATACACAAGAAAGTTCATCCTGAATATGCGAGCTTGCCGTACACAATTTCGTATGTGTCCGAGAGGTCTATATTCCTCAGGGAACTAATAAATGCCTTTGACCACACTCCTAGATTTAAATTACCAGAAAAGCATGGTTGAGCATCTTTCTGCACTAATCGACGGAATTTCTCCATCGGATCGAGACAGCACCTCTTCTTAGAAAACCTCGTTTACGGCTCTACTAATCAAAGCACTATATCGCATGGAACTGTGTCAGTGAAAAGCGTACGTAACATCTCAAAATCTACAATCCAAGAAAGGTCTCGACGAAGGATCCACACACGTCAAGAGTTCAGATGTGGGTCGTTCCATTCCTTTCTTTTGAAGAGCGGTCACAGCATCCCATACGTCAAAGAAGACATGTTCCGTTGGGAAGGTGTCAAAGAAGCCAGCTCTGTGGAGAGTTTTCCACATATACTTCCCTACACAGGCTAGGTACACCTTGGTATCTACCTTTCCGTACTTGGACACCACTACCTTGAGGACATTGACCCCACCGATGTCAATGAAGGACATGGCGGAGCAGTCAATGATGATGCTGTGGACGAGGGAGTCATCCGACATGACAGCCACGACATCGTCATGGTCGACCTCTTTGCCATTATTGCCATTACTTGTTACGCCTTCCCCAGCTTCTTTTGCAATGATGTCTCTCTTGATGTTTTCCCGTGTAGCAGGGTTGAACACCTTCAGGAATATCTCTTTCTTGAATTTCTCCGCGTTGGCGAAATACAAAATGGAATTAAAGAAGAACACGGAGATGCCAGGAATCGTTCTTGTTCCGTCCCGGGTTCCTTCTGTCAGCATCACGTCCTCTTTTGTTGAGACCCCCGTGATAGACCCCGTGGTGAGCTGCGTGTGAACGATAACGGTGAAGATGGATATACCTACGCCGACGATGATTGCGAAGTCCAAATCTACTAGCACCCCGACTAGGAAGGTAAAGATCCAGATGGTGAAGTCGGCCTTGCTTGCCCGCCACAATCCTGGAAGCTGCCGTATCTGTAGCAGGAGATTCTTCATTGCAACGACAATCATAGCAGCTAAGACAGCGATAGGTAGGGAGACAAACAACTGACCAGCAGCCAGTATGACGATGAGGATGAAGATTGCTGACGGGATTCCGTTTAGGGTTGTCCTGGATCCTAAGGAGCTGAGGATCATTGTTCTGGGAGGGGCAGTGCAGGAGGGGAAACAGTGGAAGAAAGAGGAGATGAAGTTACTCATGCCGTAGGCGATCAGTTCTTGGTTGTAGTCAAGCTCGTAGTCATGCTGTCGTGCCATCAGCTTTGCCATTGATATCGTCATGGCAAATATTATGATTGCAATGACGAACCCCTCAGTTGCTATCCTTGGAATGCTTTCGAAATGCGGCAGCGAGGGCACAGGTAGCCCATTAGGTACGTCACCCACAATCGCTATGTTGAAGTGTCGCTTCAGTTCTGCGAAATGGGATATAAATGTCCCCAGGACAACCACAATTAGATCGATTGGAATGGGAATCTTCATTCTACTCGCGAATCGTTCATTGATGCCTATTTTGACTGCCAGAAGAATTGCAACACAGATGAGGGCTATGACGATGTCAGCTACGTTGGTGTCTGCGATGTTGGTGAAGATGCCAACATACGTAAGGATGATCTTTCCTGCTCCAGAGTACGCCTTTACCTTGATATTGAGCATCTTGCTGATTTGACTTGTGGCGATGTGAACCGCGGATGCAGTGGTGAATCCACCAACAAACGACACAGATAGATACATGGTAAGAAAGCCAAGCCGCAAAGCTCCCATCAGTAACAGTACCAGTCCGCTGAAGAAGGCCACCGCCATTGCCACGCCCACTTTATGGTTCAGAACCTCTTCATCAGTAATGGTCACATTACTAAACGATGCCGTAAACAGGCCCCCTTCCCGTTCAACGATATTAGCCGTCATGAGAGCAATTACTGCATTTGTTCCCATGCTCACATGCTGAGAAGTTCCGAACAGCGTATATAGGACGATTGGGAAGAAGGTAGCATAAAGGCCGTTGACGGGGGCCAAGGAGGCAAGTAGTCCGAACCCCAGGCCTTGTGGTAGATGTAGGAAGGCAGCGGATAGACCTGACAAGAAGTCGCCGAGGATGTACTGACGTAGTTGATAACTCCTGACGACGTTGAGGATGGGGAAGATGCTGAGGAGGCCGGCGATGACTGTTTCTCTGGAGCATCTGCACGCCGACTTGAAGTAGCCACTAAGGCTCCAGGGAGGAGTCTCGTCTTTGTAGGCTTCATCAATCTCCAGCCTTGTGTAAACACGGCGCTTGAGGGCGAGGGTGGTGACGACGTCGTCCTGGCGAGGGTGAGGAGCGGGTGTGGCAGCCATGTAGGACGTCGGCGGAGACAGGCTGTCGTCGGACTGGACGAAAAGAAAGAAAATATTTATTAAATTAATTGTTTGTTTGTTATTAGTTGTTTAACGCCGCACTCAGCAATATTCCAGCTAAATGACGGCGGTCTGTAAATAATCGAGTCTGGACCATACATCCAGTGATTGACATCATGAGCATCTATCCACGTTATTGGGATACGATGACATGCATCAACCAAGTCAGCGAGCCTGACCACCCGACCCCGTTATTCGCTTCTTAGGGCGGTCGGGTAGCCTAGTGGTTAAAGCGTTCGCTCGTCACACCGAAGACCCGGGTTCGATTCCCGCCATGGATACAATGTGTGAAGCCCATTTCTGGTGTCCCCCGCCGTGATATTGCTGGAATATTGCTAAAAGCGGCGTAAAACCATACTCACTCACTCACTATTCGCTTCTTAGGGCGAGCATCGTCGCCTTTTATGGCATGCATGGGTTGCTGAAGACCTATTTTAACCAGGATCTTCACGGGTGAAAAGGCTGTTGTCCTAGACTCGGGCTTCGGACTAATGGCTAACAGGATGTTGTACTAAACACGAGTTTTGGACTGGTAGCTAACAAGCTGTGGTACTAGACTCGGACTCTAGTGGCTAACAGGTTGTTGTACTAGACTCGATGTTTGGCCTGGTAACTTACAGGCTGTCCTAGTAGACTCGGGCTAACAAGCGGTTGTACAAGACTCGTGCTTCCGTCTTGGAGCTAACAGGCTATTAGTCTAGACTCGGGCTTCGGACTGATAGCTAACGGGATGTTGTAGTAGACTCGGGCTTCGGACAAATAGCTAACGGGATGTTGTATTAGACTCGGGCTTCGGACAAATAGCTAACGGGATGTTGTACTAGACTCGGGCTTCGGACAAATAGCTAACGGGATGTTGTACTAGACTCGGGCTTCGGACAAATAGCTAACGGGATGTTGTACTAGACTCCGGCTTCGCACTAATGGCTAACGGGATGTTGTACTAGACTCGGGCTTCGGACAAATAGCTAACGGGATGTTGTACTAGACTCGGGCTTCGGACAAATAGCTAACGGGATGTTGTATTATACTCGGGCTTCGGACAAATAGCTAACGGGATGTTGTACTAGACTCGGGCTTCGGACAAATAGCTAACGGGATGTTGTACTAGACTCCGGCTTCGCACTAATGGCTAACGGGATGTTGTACTAGACTCGGGCTTCGGACTAATGGCTAACATCGAAACATTGCATTTAATATTGTCTCACTTACTCGCATACATTCCTTTGAATTAAATGTGTGCCTCTTATTTCTCTCTTTATTCTTTATATTAGATGGAGGTAATTATAAAGACCAACACGCGAATTTAACCGTTTTTTAACAACCTTGATTTTGGTACAAATTGTTGCTATCATTTTTATTTTGTCTACTTCGTATTGTTTGGCGACCAGAATTGATTTTTAAATTTAAATTGATTATATAAAACTCGCATGCATGATGCCGCGTGAGGATATTGAAAGAAGCGTTAGTATTATAATATGAGAATAACTCTACACTGCCTTTACAGCGACGATTGAGTCATGTGCAAACTTGTCTTGAAAGTATTCTGTACATGGTATATTTTATATGGTTATTTAATAACCTTGACATGATTTATTACATATATAAAGGAACGAGTGCTGTCCTACCGTCAAGTTTGCCTCCCGGATCATAACTCAAAGACCGTTCACTAATTCTTGAACAAACTTTGACCAGATATCCGTCTCACCATGAACTAGTGAATTATTTCCGTTTTCCAAGAGAACACATTGGGCTTAGGTTCAAATGAGAATGGGGTTTGTATCTAAAGCATAACGCAAAGACCGTTCAATATTTCTTAACATAACTTTGTACATATATGAGTCAGTATAATCTTAATCAAATCAGGTGTTAGTGCTACCGCCAAACCAAGATCTAAGGACATCCCATTACACAAATGAAACAAGGTAACAATTCGGACATATTTCGGCGAAATGCAACTGCTTTAACCCTCTGGATGCCGAGTTTTTTTTCTGACGCACATTTTCCTAAGATCGGAAAAGTGAAGGTTGTGCGAGAATTGCACTCATGCGGCATTGGATATACCTCTGGCTATAAAATTACGCAGAGGTGGAGAATATTAAATTTCCTATTTGATGGTGTAATGTTAACTGCAAATATTAAACCGGTTTAAATAAAATACACTTCTAAGTGTTGTCCGAGAATTTATTCTGCGTTGAAAAACAGTAAATTTCTCCGCTTTTTATCGTACACCGATAAAAGTACTGCCTAATATCTGAACGACATAACTATATATCAAATGGAGTTATATGCGTATATATAACGACATACATTCAATGCCAAAAATAGCATGCCGTAAATGACGAAAACTGATTTTTCTCCATGACGTCAAAAGGCGACAGAGAGGTTACACGCGTACAAAGAAAAGGGGGCATAACTCCGCTATGCATAGCACTAGTTTATTGTAACTCGGGTCAATTCGTGAGAATTAACTGTGGGTAAGGACAATATATTTTCGCGGTGTTTCGTTCACGAGGAACCAAACTATTCCAACACAAATAGCCATATTGAAACTGTATTCGTTTAGTTATTTAAAAAACCCATTAGAAATGATGAAATCGTACTTCATATAAAATAGGTAATGGAGAAATGGATGGCTCTATCTAACCTATAACTTAGTCCTTAGATTCCAACATTCTCCTCAATGTGTAAGTGTAATTTGACTAATGTTGCACCATTATTAATGGAGCACTAGCCTTATCATGAAATGTAATGAAATACCCCCAAAATAACACCATTCCTTTTGACGTCATGGCTGATTGTATGTGTTCGATAACGTCGGAGAAAGATGACAATGGTATTTTGATTAATATGTATCTCCCATAATTTTGGTTCATGGTATGGAAAATCTCGCTGTGTAAAACGGAATTTGACGCTTTTTCGACACACATAAAATTACTGCTTTCACCAAGTAAATAATGTCTTGAATATGTAAACAATTGGATAGTTTATCGTGTAACTTTATTGGACAAGACACGCATCTGTTTAGCATCAATGTACGTAATAAAATACCCAAAAGAATATTTCAAAACAACCAAAATTATATTCAATATTGGACAATTATTTGTTTATTATTATGTTATAATTTCTCTTAATATCGTCTCAGAATTACTCAATAAAAGATGCGAAGAAAGCTCCATTGGTATAGAATTATCAGGATAATTGTATAAGGTTGAACCAACCTGGAGAAATAAAGTAAACAGTTTAATATCCTGTGATCACATTATTGAAAAAGAAGAATGAACCCATTGATTATATAATGCAAAACGAGAGGAATAATTCGTAAATTGTTTGTGACTAACGCGCACCTGGCGAATCGTTAGATATCACTGTTCAAACGACATAAAAAACAATTCCAAGACCAAGACAATTCTTTCAGATAAAAATATTATCCATTGTGGGAAAGTAATACATTCAGTCTTAGTTATAAAATAAAATGAAACGGCTATTCATGGACATCTTGCTAATATGAACTTATAATATTGACTATTGCACATCCCAAGAAATACGTACATGCTGCAGTTACATTTACACTTCATCTTGTAACACTTGTCCAAAGGAAAGAAATATCGTATTCGACACTAAAAACCTATCAATTGTTATGTAAACAATGTTCAAACAAACAGGAGATTATCAAAGGTTCGTTCATACATATTTACGTATGATATCATTTTGAAAATTGACAAATGTCCAAAGGGAAAATAATTGTGTGAAAAAATGTATAAAAGATATGAAAAATCTACAGCATAACTGAAACTGTAAACAGCATGGTACAATGATCGTGTGCACTCTCATTCCTTGACCTTCACCTCAAAGAAATTACCAAATATGTACAACAATGTTGACGTATGACATCACTACTTATGACCGACTTTTACCAAATGGCGTGTTCACTGTCAACAGTACGCGGGATTTTACGAGGGGACATTCGTTGATTCAGGGATCGTATATACATAAATGTGACATATAAGTAATCAGAAACATTCTGACAATCTATGTACTGTTATTTGTTGTTATAATTTTCATTGAAACAAACCGAAATAGTCAGAAATTCCGATAAATACCGTTGTCGTTGTGCGTGATTTTGCGTCAGTCATGGCGTCACACAGGGCGGTAATTTTGACAATTTCTGTTGAAAATATCAAATCATTGCAATGTATCTATTTCAAATTCCCTAATTCTTCCTAAGATTCTCTTCCCATGCATATTCTGAAAATGTTAAGCCAATATATTGAACGAATAGACGAATGGATAGCTCAAAATAGGAGAAAATGCTACACTGTGTAAAATCTGTATTTTGCTTTGTTTACATTTCAAACAAGTGCAGTTTTTCGAGCACAGCGTTCGTTTTCACACCTAACTTATTTTGCTTGATTTCATCCAGCCACTTCGTATTGGTGATAAAGACCACTGGTCATTTGATTCTAAAATGTATGAGGAATTCAAGGATGTGTGTATCGCAGCTAAGTTTGAAATATACGTTATGTTACAGCCGCCTCATAACCGGTGTACCTGAAACGTGATTTTGTAAACACCATCCAATATGGCGGAAAGTTCACTTCGGCGTTCGTGTTTGCGTATTTTCCAAAACATTCCAAACGATTCT
The DNA here is from genome assembly GCF_023055435.1 of Haliotis rufescens. Classification (NCBI taxonomy): domain Eukaryota; kingdom Metazoa; phylum Mollusca; class Gastropoda; order Lepetellida; family Haliotidae; genus Haliotis; species Haliotis rufescens. The sequence continues at coordinate 26,351,496 of NW_025964334.1, read as the reverse complement.
AGGGTTATCGGAGACGTTTGGGGATGACCCTTGGTGATTTCATTAAGGACAGATACCCGTGATCACTAATATGCTATTTTTGAAATTCATTTCTCGGAGTAAATATCCGAAAATTAGATTTCAAAACATGCTGTAAATAACGCGATGAGCGGTGATTTAGTAATGTGTAAAAAATGGCCACATTTACGAAGTACCTAATTTTCAGAGGTCATTTTTAGTACCTTTTCTTGGCCTAAACTGCCAGTGGATGATATCACAGAACAGGGAATCTCCCACCTTATTCAAAACTGTAAAGTGTATTAGCGTGCATGATGTATTTTGAATTTTTTTCGACTTCAAAGGGAGGGTTGTAGAGGAGGGACATATATGTCGACGTCCCTGTGGCATCCAGAGGGTTAAATTAGGGGGAAAGGCCCCTGCAGAACCTAGAAACATTATCGGGGCGAACCGGGATTCGAACCCACAATCATAGGTTTCTGGCATGCCCAAGGGACGCAACTCTGCACAGCGAATCGCGGCGCCTTAGACGGCAAATAATAAGTCAAATGTGTTCGGAGTCCATACCAATTACTTACATTAAAGATGTCACCTTGTTCGGGTCATGTTTCTCGGGCGTAAAACATCCAATACCACGATTTCCACCATTTTAACATGGAATGACGTCATTATTGTGAAGAACATGACGTCACAACGTCGCTTAGCAAATTCCAATTGTTCATTTACGGTACTAAGCTGGTTCCCGGCTCCCTATGCGCGTCGTCAACTTGCGCCAAGCTATATTGTGATATTAGAGACGGGGCCAAGCTTATTACGGTACCGCCTCGGGCAACCTTGGAATGTGGACTGGGTTTCTGTCTACCTAAACCAATGGCACTAAGCGTCGCGTACCAACAGTGGGACCAGTTTATATATATATATATATACATGCAATATCGTGAATGGACTTTGTAAGATGTGACGAATCGTCACATGGCGCTGGCCTGCGGCAGAACCTGGGAAGGAGAGTGCGGCCCGGGTCGCTATGACCCAATCTGCGGTCTCGGTAAAAGTGGCCGGCAATTTGCTATTTTCGGGGAGGGGTATTTTTGTTCTTGTTCGAGACATAATTATTTTTTCTATCCGGATACAATTATATATTTCTTGTATTGCTTTTTTTGTGGATATATTGGGACAAAAAATTGGTGGTTGAAATCAATAGCTGTATTTACTAGAACTTATGTTGTTGTTTTTAAATGCCGCGGAGATTGTATTATATTCGTGACCTAACCATCAGCGGAAACACAACACACGATGCCTGGATGAAAATAGCTTATTTCTCTGATGTACATATTTATAAGTGTTGAAAATATAACGCTGTGCGAGAATTGCGGTCGCGCGGCACTGAGTCTACCTGTGACTATAAACTACCCAGAGATGTAGAATATGAGATTTTCCATCTGAGGGTGTAAAATATTAAACTGGTTTGAAAAACATACACTGCTAAGTGCTGTCCGAGATTTTGTTTAATGTCAAAAAACACATCAAGTTTCGCCAAATTTGTGCGACGTTATTATATTTAACAGCTTTACGGAAATTGAGCGAACAAAATACGGCCTAATATCTAAACAACATAAATATATATCAAATGGATTTTATGCTTATGTAGAACGTTATACATTCGATTCGAAAACTAACTTGCCATAAATGAAGGAAATAGATTTTCCTGTATGACGTCAAAAGACGACGTTGTGAGGTATTCACGCGTTCAGACAAGCTCCTCACAGCGATATCCCATTCGCTGAGCTCTCTGTACTATCGCTGCCACCAGTCAAAGCTCCCCACTGTGATTGGTGACCACATCAATGCTTGTAGTTGAACTCGCAACCGACGGGCCGTTATGTTTACAAACAAGCGACGACTGCCGTGACGCCGAATACACTTACGCTACCTAAATTATTTTCTGTGTTTGTCAATTTGAATTGCAATTTCATTCCAACTATCATGTAATTGGTATAGAAAGAATGTAAGGGGGGATTACGGTGATTTTCCGTTCGTCTGCAATCTCGAACCAATTTGATCAAACAAACAAGAAGTTAAATTCATCTGGAAAATATGGTCAGTCGTAAACCTTTTCAATATTCTCAATGATGACATTACCAAAGACATAAACACATCTATAAACATTGCTACATTTTGGGTTAGCGGGCAAATTTCAAGATTCTCGTAATGGCCGCGCCCACACTGGTGGTAGCGATGTTACCCACTCTCCTACCCAGAGTTCCATGCGGCCGGCAAGCAAGCCAGCATAGTACCTCTGCCACAGACCAGCGCCATGTGACCATTCGTCACATCAGAGACCATATAGATCTATTATATGGTCTCTGGTCACATCTTTCACAGTCCATTCAAGATATTGAATATGCTTTTCGTCCGTTTCATGTTTGACAAGTCTACACATTTTCATAAACAAATGTCAAAGAATGGTTACGGTTAATTAAGAACGTATCCTAATACGTGAAAATCTACTTGTTTTTGCGTAGTTATCCTTTGTTTACATTGGTTGTACGGCTCCACGTGCTGTCATCGAAGCCAAACGGAGAGCTAGCGATACGGTCACTTTGATGTATATATTGTCATATATATTCTATACTGATTTCTGAAAAAGCGCGTTTGTTTACAAACAAGAGAAAAGCCCAGTCACGTGATATGCAAATTAGCCTGTGGCAGTGGTGTTATGTTGAGTCATCACTGCGCCGGAGTGTGGATGTTACCGAGAGGGTAACGAAGGTGTCACGTGCTGGGAGGGAGCTCCGTTCCGATGGACCTTCTGATGAGCGTATTCGTCAACACATATCGTGTCAGCTAATTTGTCCTTTCCAGTTCATGTCTACTTTTGTCCCTAGTCTATGTTAACTGATACTACAGCCAGTCAACTACAACATACTGATGACACAGACTATTTGACAGCGGTGTTGCTGACACTGTAAATGTTTTCGTAACCTAAACATTATTTGTACGTCTCCTGACACACAACTTGACGTTTGGCATACTTGCCAGACACAGCGACATGTGTTGCATCGGCGTCGGCCCGGGAGCACCAAATTTGATATTTAGGAGGACAACTCCTCTTGGTGTTCCTGGGACCAGTAAGGGCTCAGACACGGTTCATTAACACGAGATTTGGCTCTCCCGGCACCAGGCAAATAAAACCTGAACCAAGGGCTACCGCTCATCAATTTAATTACCGTATTTATTCATGTAAAGTTAAAATGTTTAACTGTAGCATCGGTGTCAGCTCACCACCGGGCCATTCAGTATACGGTAGGGCAGGGGGCAGGGGCAGAGTGTGTGGGGGTGGAGTGGGGTGATGGTGGCTAAGGGGGGGGGGGGGGGGGGGGGGGGGTTACTCTAGTATTATACAGTTTCAACTTTATTTACTGTACCAAACTTTAAGAAGTAGAGACGCGTAAGTAGATTGAGACGTGTATATAGAGACATAATCGTTTTTGACAATATTTAAAGTATGACAGTTTGATTTGTCTGTGACGTGTGAGGGGTTTCATTTTCTATTTATTTTGTCCTTTTTTCGGGGGTAGAGGGAAGTGTGGGTGTGGAGGGGCGGGGGCGGTGTTGACTCTACTATTATACAGTATCAACTTAACTAACTGTACCACACTTTAAGAAGAATATTTATTACTACCTCAACATATGTGCTTCACGATTCTAAAATTCGGCACCATTTAACATTTTTAATAACTATTGTATCGAGTGTTCATGCATCGTTATTAGTTTGTTGAGTATACGCTCTGAGTCTGAGTCAGAGTACGCTTGTACCAGACCGCCTCCGTGGTCTTGTGGATACAGCGCCTGCCCGGAGATCAGTGGTTCGATCCCTGGCCGCGTCATACGAAACGACACTAAATGATGGTACGTGTTGTTACCCTGCCTGGCGCTCGGCTTTAAGGAATAAAACCAGGACTGGTCGGTTTGGGGTCAGTATACTGAGTCTCTATCCATGTTTAACTGCAGCATGATATCTCACTTGGCTAGAACTATAAAATTAGTCCGGACTAGTACAGGCAGCCACGCACATATGCATGTACGTCACTGTATAAATGAACTAATCTTGAACGCGATGTTGCACCCCATCCCTCACCTTGCTTGTTCCTTGATGATCGGGTAGCCTAGTGGTTAAAGCGTTCTCTCGTCACGCCAAAGAGCCGGGTTCTAATCCTGACATGCGTACAATGTGTGAAGTCCATTTCTGATGTGTCCCCCGCCGTGATATTGCTGGAATATTGCTAAAAGCGGCGTAAAACCATACTCACTCACTTCTTGATGGTCATAGTTTGATTGAAAAATTAGTCGTGACAATACAATATATTGTATCTGTACGGGGGCTCGCGAAGCGACTGATGACAACATCCTGTAGCTATTCAGCATGGTGTGCACACTTCAGGATAAGACTGAAACAATGCCTGGATTGCCTGGTCCAGACTCGATTATTTACAGGCTCGCTGTGTGCGGCGTTTTAGGTTTGAATAGTATTATATCACGGCGTAGAAGTACAACAGAACATCTCGTGTTTTGGGCATATATAGCTCGTTTCCAAAGGTCGAGATCGCGCGAACGCGAGATTTTGGCGATCTCGCGATCACGCATTCTCGTGTTTGGGGCATATATAGCTCGTTTCCAAAGGTCGAGATCGCGAGAATACGAGATCGTGAGAATGCCCCCCACATTACTCCATTAAAAAAGACACTTTACTTAGAAATATACGCAGTATAGTCGAAAATACACCAACCTATCTCAATTTGACATGGAAATGGATATACACATAATATAAAAACATAATATACAAAATCATTTATATTCAGATTTATGTGTACTACATTGTTCTAACCGTTCACTTACCGTTCCTAATCTTGTCTTCCCTAATGTACCGTCCGTGTATAGTACAAATTGTCTATCAATAGTGTAAATATGTGAGAGAAGGCGCCGTAAATTGGAGAACTTGCACCCATTCCCAGTCACTTTTTGTGAATAATCATGTTAAAACTGAACTGAAACAAAGTGTTCTGCTCCCTGTTTGGACAACGTGTCAACAGTTAATTCGAAGATCAAATGGATGCTTCTGTGTTTCAGTATGAACTTGGCGGGACGTGCACATAAGCTATGTGCAAGATACACAAAAGTAGTACAGTCGGACCCTGGTCAATCTCATTAAAATCAGATCTTAGTTCTCGCTACCACTAAATAAACGTCGGAGGACATCCCATTACAAGGCACGCCAGAACGACCTTTCATCCGACCAAAATGAGCGTCGCTTATCAGATCAGGAAAGTGAGTCAGAATGTGTTTTCCAATCATGCAACCTCGTAAAGGTTAACACGAGGTATTCTGAACGACAGTTACGACTGTACGACTGCTTCCGTCTATCTCTCGTTTCAGTGGGATAAATATTTGAACAGACCAGCCCGTGAGAAGTACTGCCATTTCTACATTCTCAGCCATCTATTCCATATTACAGAATGTTCTTTTGTAGTTTTCAAATTTTGAATAGAGAACTATGCCAACATATTTTCAAAGTGCGGTCTGGAATGTACGTCATCAGTTTGGAACTTTGTCGTAAAGCTCGAGAAAACTGCTTTTGATTGGCTTATATCGACTTCTTGTTAGTTATTTCATTGGGTGGTCAAAGTTTGCGAAAGGTCATTCTGACGTGACCGGAAGTTGTGTCATCTGAGCTTTGTTTAGCGGTTTAGTTATGAGAACTAATCTTTTTATTGAGATTGGACCCTGGTATCTCGAACTTAGCGGAACCGTGTTGTAACTTCGAGATATCCGAACATTCGAGATAACGAGGCATGAACAGTCAGCAACACAGATCAAGTAACAGACTGAATATTATAGATCCATAGTTATACGATTTCATATACGATAAATTAAGAATACAACAGGTATGAAAACGTACAACTCTAGGATACCATAATCTACATCGAAACGTCGCTATATACAATAAACCAGAAGTTGTTATCCCTAAAGTTGTACGTTTTCTTACTTACTCACCATTTTCTAGAATGCCAATCTAACAAATACATCAGGTGTATGCGATGACTAACTGAAATGTAGTTATCAATAAAGAATGTGACCAATGTACAGGTGTATTATGTGTAGGAATAACAACAGCTGACTGAGTTGCACCTAGTCTTGGTATTTACACGAACTGGAATTATACATTTTACGAAAAACGTCAGGTACATATATTTGTTTTGTATGGGACATTCTCGCGATCTCGTGTTTCAAAGGTCGAGATCGCGAGAATGCGAGATCGCGAGAATGTCCCTTACAGTATTCCATAGTTTTGCTGACTGAGTTGCACCTAGTCTTGGTATTTACACGAACTGGAATTATACTTTTTACGAAAAATGTCAGGTACATATATTTGTTTTGTATGGGACATTCTCGCGATCTCGTGTTCCCAAAGGTCGAGATCGCGAGAATGCGAGATCGCGAGAATGTCCCTTACAGTATTCCATAGTTTTACGCTTAATGCTCATTGCTTCAGTGGAAACTACGTCAGACAATGTTGCAAGTGATCTTTCCGGATTCCATAACCTGTATGAAGGAGAATTGCTCACAACTATGTGAAATGCCCAATGTGCACTTCCCAAGCCGTTAATGTGGCAATGCCTAACTTCTAGATAATGGTATATAATTCTATATAATTCTAATTCGAGATAGCGCTATGTATTTGTATCTCGAATTCGAGAACGCAGTCAAATTTATATAGTAAGCCACACCGACGCGTCGACGTCATTGCAATAAAGAAGTTGTATATCCATAGAACTATCTCCCTTGTTCAAATATACAGCAGTCACGGAATGATACAGATTGTTTACATGGAGCGTTTGCATATACAAAGCGTACAAACTATATTCACGTTTACCACTTCGGTGAAACCCACGAGCACGGGTATGGTGCTGACAAACTTAGAAACATAATCGGGGCGAACCGGGATTCGAACCCACAATCATAGGTTTCTGGCGTGCCCAAGGGACGCAACTCTGCACAGCGAATCGCGGCGCCTTAGACGACTGGGCCGTGGCCCCCCCCCCCCCCCCCCCCCCCCCCCAAGATAAATAAGAGTGTACGTCACCCCTCAACCCACTTCAAACTCATCAACTTTCCTTAAAGAACAACGCTACACTGAAATCACCATCAACCAGATTCTGCCAAAAAGGCTCTTGTGTCGAGAATTAGAACATCTCCTTCAACGTGAAAAGGTTAATATCAGAGATTCTATATAGCTTTGTATAGTCTCCCTACTAATATAAAGGACCAATGGAATATGCCAATTCGGTATTTCACCTATTTGGACTTTAGTTTCACGTGTGGCCAATGTTTAATGTGTTGTATGAGATTATTGTGTTTAAAGGAAAAAACATTTATGAATATAAAGAACATTATTGACATTACTAAATCATACTGTCAATGATATATATGAAAGTTCTGTGGAAGTGTAAAGCGAAAAAAGGTGAGGTTAAATTGGGTTTAACGTCGCGTCCAAGATTATTGCACTTATATAGCGACGTGCATGCACGTGTATGTGTTTGTGTGGCTGCTTGTACTAGTCCGGACTGAAGCCGATTTATAGTGCTAGCTCACTGAGATACCATGCCGCAGTTTAACATGAATACCCCACTCAGACACAGTATACTGACTCCGAGCCGACCAGTCCTTGTTTTAGCCCCTTAATGCCGAGCGCCAGACAGGGTAACAACAAATACAATCTTTTAACGTCTTTTTGTATGACGCGGCCCGGGATCGAACCCTGGACCTTCCGCTCTCCGGGCGGACGCTCTACCACTAGACCACGGAGGCGGTCAAAGCGAAAAAAGAATTGATTTGACCCCCTGATGCCTGCTACTGTTGTCCCTCATCAACACGCACAGTGGCTTTACCTATTCTAAACAACAAGCGGTTCTAAAACTAGAATCCATTTCGTCATCCAGATTGCACTCACCTTTGTCTTTCTCGTCTGTTGTCTGTCTCAAACGGTATCGGAATGTATAAATGACAAATACACAAAAATCTATCAGTCTTATTTTGAGTATTTTCGTTCAAAGATTGAAATAATCACAACCTATGGCCATGCCTACTGCATAAACAGGCAGTGCGAACAAACGTGTACTTTACCATATTGGGACGAAGCAGCTGTTTGACGAAAGGTGCTGAAATGTCAGAATAAATATTTATGCGTAGTGCTATGTTAAGTGGAAGATTAAAGCCCCTATCTCACATTCAGGAATCTGAACCCGAATGCAATCTCCACCTTAAATCGTGTTAGAACGTATGAAGGTCGCGCACCAATGCGTGTTCAAGTCGTGGTCGGTCGCGCGCGGTCTTATGGATGTCACAGCTCGGCTTAAATCGTGTTAAGCCCCTATCTCACATACAAGATTTAAAAATTGCGCACACCATTAAGAAAAGTTGAAACATCGTGTTGATTCGTGCTCGGCCTTGTGGTTTATGTAAATTTCGTAACCAAACAAGACCCTCAAACGACCAAAAACGACCCTCATACGACCTTCATACGACTGAACACGACACTCATACGACCGTCATAAGATATTCATACGATACAACACGATTATGCGTGTCGTGTTCAGTCGTATGAAGGTCGTATGTGGGTCGGTTTTGGTCGTATGAGGGTCGTTTTTGGTCGTATGAGGGTCGTGTTTGATTAAGAAATTTGCATAAACCACAAGGTCGAGCACGAATCAACACGATTTTTCAACTTTTCTTAAATCGTGTTCGCAATTTCTTAAATCGTGTATGTGAGATAGGGGCTTTAGACCCCCATGACCGAGGGATGGAGTGCATCCATTGTCATACTTCCGACACATCTCCCGTTAAGGAAGTAATAATCAGTTATTTCCTGTTACATGTGACTATGATGGGATCTGAGAGTAGTTACACGGAACTAATGATGAGCGGAATAACTACGAAATGCCCCACTTAATTAAAATTTTGGCGCAAAGCGAACCGAGAATAAACTTCCTTATATTGATAAAACAAACTGGATATGACATATACGTGTCATTGTAAATTTCTATAATGTTGTGATAAAACTAGACCGCGTCCGTGGTCTAGTGGATAGAGCGTCTGCACGGAGAGCGGAGGGTCGGTGGTTCGATCCCCGGCAACGTCATATCAAACGACGTATGTGTTGTTTCCCAGCATGGCGCTCGGCATTGGGGGGATAGAACAAGGACTGGTTGGTTCGAGTCTGAGTGGGGTATCCCCCCCACACACACACAGAGGCGCACGCACGTACGCACACACACGCACGCGCGCGCACACACACACACGCGCGCGCGTGCAGACACGCACAGTAAGGGCTCAGTCACACATTCAGGATTTTTACTGCCGTCCTTAATAGGACCGTTCCCGATTAAAAATTGTCAAAGGTCTGATCAAGATCCTGCGATTCGTGGCGGGAAATTCACAAACAATCAGATATTGTTCAGGAAGCGTCCCGACACTGCAAACACGAAAACGTCGGGTTTTTTCCGTATATGGTCATTGGACGGAAAAACGACTAAAAATTCATTAAAATTGATTAATTGGTGAGCGTCTAGAAAGTGTGCAGAAAAGGGTCGAGTTTTTCAAGCGTAAAATGGACGGAAAAACGATGCTTTTTGCTCCGCCTTGTACACCTGTTAATGGCCAATCAGCTGGCGCTGGTCCCCCGACGCACGTGATTCCTAAGGCTTCCTTTCGAAAGCTTTAGGTTTCGTATTTCTGGCATGCCTTGCTCTAGTATCTGTCGCGCGAAGTGCAGCGAGATTTGCTGATACGCCAGTTTTAGGATATGTAACATGTTAATGGCATTCAGGCACGCGCCAAGAAGTCAAACCAAACAATGTTACCAAGTTTATTTTTGTAACATATCCCTCGGCTATGAACAGTTACCCCTATCGAATAATGAGTTGTGTTTCATTTGGTTATAATAATAACTATTTTCTTAATGTGAAGTTTACAAGATATACGGCTAGGACGAGAGGTCGGTCACAAGACGTTCTTCACGTGACTGTATTCTTGAAATGGCGTAAACACTGACTACTTCCACATTCCTGGGGAAAACCCTTGGGATTCCCTGGTACGAATTCATACAGAAGCGTGGTTGCATGCCCGTTTAAGGATACCCTCGCTACAACCCATCCCAGAGAAAAAAACAACGAAAAAAACATCCAAACTATCGTAGTGACAATCTACAGCAATCTATTAATTTACCTTAGTATCTACTTGACACATCTTTACAATCACCTTTCAACGATCGGCCAATTGATCAGTGATGACAAAGGCTTGAAATAGCCACAGGTTAATTAACAACTTCGGAAATATCTCCCGACACGTGTCGTGTCGTGTCGGCCATTTTGACGTTTTGTACTTGATGTAAATGTATTACGACGCTCTGTCATTGTAATTGATTTAGTGAGGTAATTCTCATCTAATGAGGGTATTGTTTGGAATATATTTCTTGTAAACATACTAAAACATGGGGGGGGGGGGGGGGGGGGGGGGGACTATTTTATTCCGGGATGGCCTATTAAAGTTAGCAGTAAGTCAAGGCACCATGCGTGTATATGATCTGTTATTATATGTGTTTAAATTACGGTTTGGGGCGTTAATAAAATACACTGACGCACTATTCAAATCAATTGGATAATTGAATATGCTTTCTTTTACATATTACATAACAGCCTTGCACAACATTTGAACAGTTGCAGTAACACACTACGGTAATCGCATTAAACACCATTTTAAACTGTACAGTATTTCAGTATTTCAGTTATATCACGGTGTACAGACTGATGTGGGATTAAAATCCGAATTGGTTCAGGCCATCCATCGGGAAAAGGTGAGCGTATCCTGCCACACAAGTGGCACCCGTCACAAACACATGCAAGGACAAGTCAATTGTTCACCTGAACAAAGCACGGAAACTCCCATTGATGCCCGTCCTCACTTTTACCGAGCATGTAAATTATATTGTCCGTCAAAAACATGGACGAGTATAAACAATATGTTCATTCACGTAATACATGTCATACATTTTGACAAAATGTATTGACTCGGAGCATTATTGTTAATCACAGCGTATAGACTCGGCATGCAGTTGAACACATCACCCATCCCATTATTGATAATCCTTCTTGAAGATCTATGAAATCAGAAGCTGCAACACTTTATCTTTTAATTGGCATGTCAGACTTCTATTTCATAACTCAGTTTTATTTGCACGGATCATGGAAGGGACATTGTCGCGTTGTCGCATTGTCGCATTGACGCCCTTACAAAAACAAGTAAAACGTGTCAAAATTAACAAAAGCGCGACAATTGGCCATTTGTCGCATTGTCGCGTGTTTGCATTGTCGCTCTTTGAATAATCCTTTTCTTTATTTTACAAAAGGGCGACGATGCCGTAACGCGACATTTTCAAGGTCAAAATATGTCTCATTGTCGCATTGTCGCCCCATCACAAATGTGTAAAAAAGGCGTAAAGTTTAGTTAATGCTACAGTTAGGAAGCGGTAACCAAGCTACATCTGTCGTAGAAGTTCAACCTGATACATGTAAGTCTTGAAATGAAAACACAAGTCCGTCCGCGAGTCCATAACGTTTTATTGTGAGCTCTTCTCTAAAAGTGCTTAGTGTTCGACTCCCAGTTCCAAACACGTAGTACCTCATCAACAATCCACATACCTCTAGTGCAGTGGTCTTCCGGAAGATCTTACTCTTGACCGCATTAGACAACTGACGAGTGCACGCCTGACCTGTGACCTCGTTGCAACCCTCATGAGGTGTTTGCCGAAGGGAGAGGGGTAGGAAATGTGTGCTCCAGCCCAGCGCAGAGCTCGCGACACACTGTATACTGCATGTTGTATACAGTATATTGCAGATGATATACTGTATACTGCATGTGATACTTATTAGCGGAAATGTTACAACTTTCAAGATTCAAGATTCAATTTGCATTTATTTCATATACAACAGACCGCCGTTATATATCACTGGAATACTGCTGAGAGCGGCGTTAAAACAATTTGTTTTCATATTGGAGCGCTGCATTCATTTAAAATAGAACCGTAAACATATGTAGTACCAACTCACTCACTCTGTTTCGAATAATCAGGAGAAAATATATTATTAACCAGGTCTTTGGGAAGAGATATCAGATTTTTATAAGCAGTCACATAGGGATGATAAAGGACCCCTCGCTGATTAGGTTCTTGTTTACTTAAGAGCAGAGTTGGCCATGTTAGATGATATAACCAAAATCCAGGAGCTCCGGCGGGGGGCAATCTGGTCTTGTTAGTGTATGGTATGAGCTGTGGCGTTGACCCAAGAGAATAATGTAAAAAATGAGACCAACTCAAATCTATAACGATTGGGAAAGTCTAGATTTCCACAGCCCTAGCCTGAAATTAAGAATTGGTCTAGGCTCCATTTTAATTGTATTATGTTCATTTTGTAGACATGGATGGACCAACCAGGAGAGAAATTGATGGAATATTAATATCACATGTTACCACTGATCCAGTTAAATTCATCACACAATAATATATTAGTATTTGACATTACGGCATTTGATTATTAGGGCATGATCATGTACATGTTCACTGTAGTAATGTAAACACCAGTCAACTTGATTATAATTTTTATTATAGTGTAGCGCGGTATCAACGATTACTTTATGATATCCTCACTTGTCATCGATGTATTAACATCGAACAATGGACGACAATTCGAAATTCTTATAAATAGCTTCAATAGGGACAGCGCCGGTGTCAGTACAATTTTCCTAGTTAAAAATATGTCTCTACAAAATATAATCTGAAGCAGACAAGAACAATATTTTTTTTATTAATGCTTACTTTCATGGATAGAATTGAGGCAATCTAGACTTGCCAAATCGTTCTAGACTTGAGCTGGATTCCTTTTAAATTTATTCTCTATGGTCTGGGAGACGAACGGGCGTCAGTATCGCATGGGGAACTGGGACAGCCTGAATCAGTGTAATCGGATATGTTGTGGAGTTTCGGTTTGGGGCTGTTTGCTGAATAGAACAAGGGCTCACGAACAAGGGCACAATGTAGAGATTAAATCATTACCACCTCTCTTTATATCAGATATGTTATTGTGATTTGAAATCTCTTTTGGATAATTGCGAGTTATGTATACTCTGTATTCTTTCGTCATGGTAGCATATATATTTTCTATGTTGCGTTTAGAATTATCCACAAATAATGATAACTACAATGTAAACCTCTCTTTGGAGATATACAATAATACTACTGAAGGGCATATCTGAAAATAGGACTTATCGACAAATATTTCTTTCTTAAATACTACCCGTTACAGGCATTCTGATCATTATATTATACTTTGTACAGTTTAAAAGTCAAATAATGGCAAATTGTGTATCTTTCTACATTTTGAATTAATTATAATTTCTGCAATAAAACCTTAGCATCAGATAGTGACATAAACGAATATGATCTATACTGTGATAAATGAATTATCAATTTCGTATTATGAATTAGATAAACAGAAATATGATAGTAAAACAATTTATTTTAATCTGTTCGTGTGAGTAGGTAACGAGAGATCTAGGCAACTCATGAACGTAGCCATTTGTGAAAAATGAAATATTAAAAGTTTAGGGGGTTGAACATGTACATTGAATGACAGGGAAGAAAGCAACGCAATAATTAAATTAACACGTCCCATTTTAATTCTGGAAACCCAAAAGTCTACGGTCTTATCCTAGTCTCGGTCAAAGGTATTTACGAAAATAAGCATGCTGTTTTCATGGGAACATACTAAGGAAGAAAAAATGAAAAAAGAAGAAGTTCAAAAACTCAATATTTACACCATCTCGCCCATGGGCGAGAATATTTTCCTTTACTCAAAACTCATGTTTTTGTTTCGCAAATATTTAACTTGTATTCTATCAAGTATCATACACAAAATTTAACTCATTTTAACTTAATTCAACCATTTTATAGCGATATTGAAATAGTTCGCCCATGGGCGAGAAAGGGTTTGGCGGGCAGGCCCATCGGCGAGATGGTGTAAATATTGAGTTTTTGAACTTCTTTATTTTACATTTTTTCTTCCTTAGTATGTTCCCATGAAAACAGCATGCTTATTTTCGTAAATTCCTTTGACCGAGACTAGGATAAGACCGTAGAGTTTCTGGACTTTTGGGTTTCCAGAATTAAAATGGGACGTGTTAATTATGAATCAAATTATTTTATAAATATAACTGAATATATAGAAATATAAGTTTAATTTCTCATTGTTGGAAGGTGTTTAATAATAGATTTTGTTTGTTTGTTGTTTAACGCCGCACTCAGCAATATACCAGCTATATGACGGTGGTTCGTAAATATTCCAGTCTGGACCAGACAATCCAGTTATCATCACCAAGAGCACCGATCTACGCAATTGGGATACGATGACATGCATCAACCAAGTCAGCGAGCCTAACCACCCGATCATGTTAGTCGCCTTCGAACAAGCATGGGTTGTTGAAGGCCTATTCTAACCCGGATCTTCACGGGTAGTGTTTTAATAATAAGGTACAATGAAATTCTGTATATGTCCATAATAAGTGTGTATAAGTGAATGGATAATATATCCATACACGCAATAAAATGGCTGCATATGGTTCTTTGATGAACCCTTTTACAAGTCTATATTTCAAGGCATATATTTGATATTCATAATAACTCCACAATAGCTACACAATGGCGACAAAACGGTACCATCATAGATATCTATATAATTACTTTTAATTTAAATCATGTATCTAAAAAGTAAATTAGAAGGACTAAAAAATATACACTTCCGACATTTTTCGGGGGGGTTTTCGTTTGGAGAGAGGAGGAGTGACAGTAGTGACTGGTATCTGATGGGTGCAAACAGGTGGCGAATGGCTGTCTCAGATGGCTCTAATTTCGTAGCTCTAAAGATCATGACGGCGATACAGACCGTGATGCAGCTTGTCTCACAGTCCCTGAACCAAATTATTTTCCCTTCCGCCCAGGCCTTACTGCAATGCTATAGCCCCAAATGAATCAAGCCTAGATGTTCAACGGGTTTAGGCTGAAATTTCCATCTCACTTGGGCTCCTTTTAAATTTAAATATAGTTTCTCGTTTTAACCAAAATAATATATTTTCAGAGACTAAGCGTTTGTCTAACCGTGAAGTACAACTATCCAAAAGATCCCATGCATGTCTATATTTCTTCAGACAGCCTGTCCATGTTCCTATCTATATGTATCAAAAGACAAATGAATTAAATATTACAGCACTGGTGAATAGGTTATATGCGCATGTAAGCGTCGATCTCCAATATCCTTTGCGCAAAATACATATATACTGATGAATTAACGTAGTAATACTACGCAAATATATGCCCAGATGTAGACCTAAGTTTCATCTCGTGATCTTTATTCGTGCATTTAGCTCTTTTTCTACATTAGATTATGGGGTGTTACATCACACCAGAAAGCCAGGTCCAAATTCAAGTCATAATTTCATGGTCCGTCTTGTATGTTGGAAACCAATATCGCAACATGGCTGAATATTGCTAAACGTGGTATTTACCCGATTACTCACATAATTATTCCATTTTCTTCGTGCACGTTCTACAATCATCTACGATCACTATCTATAAGGAGGTATATCTATATTCATCCAAATGTACATACATATGTATTGAGCAAGTCCCACATTCTTCCTTAAAAGATAAATGCTAAGCATTTCCTCTGTATGTATCTATATATGTAAAAATCGTTTTTATGATTACAGTGATTTTTGCAAGGCTAGTCTCATATATGTCATGACGCATTTGAGGCCAGGGTTCTTCTATACTCGCATTAATGTGCTGAATTATTATTGCGTTAATTTCATGATTTACAGTATTCATGAAGAACATTTCACGTTGGACCAACAGAGGGAAATATGACTATCGACTATTTTTTTTATATTTAGCTAGCTCAAACGATCTATTGGTTTGATTTATTGTTATGGTATCCACAAAATAAGTGGGACCCGGTTTTTTCCGTTTTTGTTGTTCTTTGTGTAACGCCGCACGTAGCAATATTCAAGTTATATGACGGTTGTCTGTAAATAATCGAGTGTGGACCAGACAATCCAGTGATTGATATCACGACCACCGATCCACGCAATTGAGATACGATGACATGCATCAACCAAGTCAGCGAGCCTGACCACCCGATCCCTTTAGTCGCCTTTTACGACAAGCATAGTCGCCTACAACGGCAAGCATGGGTTGCTGTAAATCTATTCTTAACCGGATCTTCAAAGATCTAGTGGGATTCAACTGATATGTTAAGATGAAATAAAACTGAATTATATGTGCTGTTTACATATCAAAGTTTGCCAAATTGTTACAAAATGTTTGGTCACAGCAAGGCTACGTATTCACAACTTATTGTGGTAGGCACAGTATAACTCATGAGTCTGGACTGAGGGAGGGCCGTATTCCTCCTTGTGGGTCACCTGCTTGGCAATTTGGGATTGGAAAACTGAAGGGGTTGAGGGCAGTTAAGTTGACGGTACAGACAGATAACAGGAATCATTTTACAAATGTGAAACCTCATTCCACAAAGGAAGAGGCGAAAGCTGAAACTAGGTGAGATTTACAGAACAAAGGCAGTTATTTCTTGTTTATTACTGACTCTCGAGGATACATTTAATAAAAATTCGTGTGTGCGACACGGCCATCAGTCACTAAATTTGGGTCACAATCTTTCTGTCTTCTTTAATTTGTCATCTGAAATACCATCCCTTCGTGTATTTCAGCTTCCTGCTCAAGTTACCAAACACATCCTGTTTACGTACACCTGCAAGAAATATATTACGCCGAGGAGAATTTACGATTATACGTTGATACGTCTAACTGCTGGCCTGGTACGCAATGTCATATTTCTTATCGCCAGGGATCACAGGTGTGATACCAATCTCCCTCAAGGAGACGTCTGATTAAACTCTTTGCTTCGTCAATGCTTCGTCTAGCCCAAACCGGTAACTGGTACCACTGGCAACGATACAATGGCGTACAAAGACTAACAATGAGTCAAGCATCCGTCACTCGATTTCCATTTTGATTGATTGTTTGATTGATAGATTGATACATTGATACATTGATACATTGTGCGTGAGTGAGTGAGTGAGTGCCTGTTTCACTGGTATGTCCGGATCTGTGTACGGGTCACCGGCTTAGCGTCACCGATCTAGATATATCTATGCAGGAATAGGTCATCCATGCGGATAGCGTAATCTCGATTAATGTATTCAGGAACCTTTCGTGAACAACATTTATTGAAAATGCTACCGAAGAATCAAACAACTTTAAGATTTGGCTTCTGTGGTGGAATCATTCTAATATTTCACATAACCGTTAACGTACTTCTAGAATGTAAGTAGTTGTGTGCAGGACTTTGGTACCGCGCCTGGCTTCTGATTGGTCGAGAGGGTCACGTGACCTCTGATGACGTCACTTCCAGTTTCGGTTTGCGCAGGGCATTGTGGGTCCTGCGTGCGCATCCAAGATGGCGGCACTTTCAAGATGGCGTCACATCCGTTTCCGGTGGCGTGCGCATCCAAGATGGCGGCACATCCGTTTCCGGTGGCGTACGCATCCAAGATGGCGTCACATCCGTTTCCGGTGGCGTGCGCATCCAAGATGGCGGCATATCCGTTTCCGGTGGCGTGCGCACCTCCAAGAGGGCGTCACATCCGTTTCCGGGGAACGATTGTCCTTGTGCTACAATACGCCCGCCTTGTGGAACAAAACCTTACATTTCAAAGTTTACAATCACATCATCATAGTCGATGACGTCATTTGTGGAATGTTGTAGCAAGATCTTTCGCCGATGTGGTGTCAACCTAGCAACAAAGTGGCTTGGTTATCGACTGTGTATGATAACTTTGATAAACTCGTCTCAGTGATCTATCATCTCCACACGCCATCGACACCCACCCTGCTTGCTTTGCCAACACAAACAACAACAATCCAAAACAAAGAACCCACACCCTCCCCCTCGTCCTCTTGGAGGCACACGCCTACGCGTGACACCACCATTGTAGGTCTCAAAATAAAAATAAAATAAATATATTGGTATGTATGGTGGTGTACACGAGTCAAACACCAAACATGTTGTTGCAAAATCCTTCGCCGATTTGACGTCAACCTAGCAACAAAGTGGCAGAGTCGTCGACTGTGTATGATAAGCTCGTCTCAGTGAGCTATCATCTCCACATGCCATCGCCACACCCCCACCAAAACAAAGAACCCTCCTCCCTTCCCACCCCCTCCTCCCTTCACCACCACCGCCTTTTCTATTTTTAGAACAACAAAAGAACAACAAAAAACTCTATTCTTGTTCACCTTTAACGACGGCTTCTCTGGGTTTTTCCCCTCCCTCCTCCCCGGAAACGGATGTGCCGCCCTCTTGGAAGTGCGCACGCCACCGGAAACGGATGTGCCGCCATCTTGGATGCGCACGCCACCGGAAACGGATGTGCCGTCATCTTGGATGTACACGCCACCGGAAACGGGTGTGACGCCATGTTGGATGCTCACGCCACCGGAAACGGATGTGCCGCAATCTTGTATGCGCGCGCAGGACCCACAATGCCCTGCGCAAACCAAAACCGGAAGTGAGGTCACGTGACCCTCTCGACCAATCAGAAGCCAGGAGCGGTACCAAAGTCCTGCACACAACTACTAATGTTGTCACGCCATTCATTCAGACAGATCTCGAAGATATGTTAATATCTATGCGAGGACAGCGGATTAGATAGCGCGAGGCCGGTTCACAATCCGTAAAAGCCTGTGATATGCCATGAATGGCCCATTGCATCTCCTGTACAAAGACTTTTTTTTGTACGTGTTGTCACAGAGCCACAAACTTAGGTCAATGGATCAGATAAAAGCAGGACTGCTGGAATCGGTTGAGGTGAACTTCCCATGACATAAACTCCTACTTGACAACCGCTTTAAGAAAGTGCCGCCATTCATGTAGACAGCCCTGTGGATGAATGAACGACCTAGCGAAGCCAGTAGCGCCACCTAGTGAGATATAATGGAAGAAGACCAACCGAGAGTTGAATCTTGACATACTCCGGTGCCATCTGCAGAACCTTTGTTAGCAAGAGAATCGAACTTGGACTTTCGGCACGAGGAGCGAACGCTTTTACCACTAGGCAACGCCAGCGGCCTAATGTGTTTTCATTTTTCAAATGTTAAAGTTTGCAATCACAGATAATATTTATCACCACTGTAAAATGCAAGGATATCAGCATATCATCACCATCACCATCATCATCATCATCATCACCATCATCATCGCCGTCACCATCATTATCATCACCACCACCAGCAGCATCAGCATCGCCACCGGTATCGTTATCACAGGTATATACGGTACTCCACACAGAGATTAACGAAGGGCATCTATTTGATCAGGGGTTAGTTAAATATCTATAACAGTTGTGTGTCAGTACATCCAGTTTCTGTCAGTGCAGAAAAATACCAAGTCGGTCAGCTGTGAACACGGTTCTTCAGCATCGGACATCAGCTGTCCTTGACACGCACATTTCAGCGCATTTGAATGGATTTAACAACAAGTAAGGTCATCTTGAGCGGGACGGTTTTCGTAGGCAATAGATGGATTAGCATATGAACTATGATTCTCTTTAGGTAGAAAAAGATTCACGATGTTCGACCTGGTAGAAGTGTGTAATCAAACCGCACAGCATTGGTCTTTGATTGACTGTGGCGTCAAAACAAACTCATTCATGAACTTGATCTGAATGTTCATCTTAATTGTTATGGATAGTCACGGAGCCGTGATCCAGAGAACAGGGTGTCATTAGATAAAAATGAAGTAATAATAGGATTACCAGAAAAACGGGGTATAACACCCAAGCCAATAACCTCCCCTCAGGAACACAGTACAAGATTGAAAACTGCCCCATAAGTATGTATGACAGGCTAGTCGGGTATTGCTACTTGTATATGTGAAAACAAAGTTATTAAAATTAATAGCAAAACTGTAATAATAAACGTGTATAAGTGTTATATCGTCACTGCAAAACTAATGAGTATTGTCTTGAGTATCAACATTCAAATACGTGATATCTGTATTAGCGATATTGTCTACGTTCCACCGTGAGTAAGCGTTAGCCTTACTATCTCGTAGTATAAATGTTGCAAGAAATTGTATTTCTTAAGACATCACGATACAGTTTTTTACGATGCATCACGTCTGCACCAGCGCTTGATAACAGCCTTGTGTTTGGGTGTTTCAGTAGTTTAAATTGCTGTTCTTGATGTTGTTGAATAAACTTTGATACTATGAACAATATAAGGTTATATGAGAGTATGACTTTAGAATGGTAACATGCGTTAATGTATATCTGATATACAGACAAGGCTGTTATCAAGCGCTGGTGCAGACGTGATGCATCGTAAAAAACTATATATATAATAGGATGACATAAATAGAACAATGAGTAGTACGTCCAGATTAGTGTATAGGCAACATTTAAAAGTAGATGAAAGAACACAATCGTCCGGAATCCAATGTATAATTCTGGTGCACTTCCATGTGACTATATAGCATACAATAAGCTTTCGGGTCCCGTTTGGGTCGGTTTGGGTGGCAGCTTAGATATCCATAGAGTAGGTTCATCTCGGAATCTCCCATATAACTGGGGCTCCTCTTCAATTTAAATGGAGTTACTTGTTTCTTTCAAAACTATACAGTTTTAGAGACTAAGCATTAGTCTGAATAGATATCACCAGTTTGGAATTTGAAACTAATCTGTTTACAGTAACAGAACACTGTTTAAGTGTCATGTACAAATGAGAAAGTGGAATCCCGTCAATTAGGCGGACGAACCTTAAAACTATTAACAAACATTAAAATAAGCAATATCGGGAAAATGTATATGCATATACTATCTGGCAATAAACACCAAGATCACCTTCTACAAAAATAAGTTTTAAAAGCCGGTTGATATTCTTTTGCGTATTTGACGAGTATATAACTTTCGTAAGTATAAATCCTTTTCCTATACTGAGCCTTGCGCTTTCCTAATTATTTTGACTAAAATTATTACCGTTATCATTGTATTTGTTAATGGGAAATACGCGCCGATCAAGTACGTGCCATAAATTAAAGCGACATTGTACGATTCCGAATTTCTTCACGAGACTGTGTTTATGAATCACTATCAAATAGTGGTGACATATAGTGGAAACAATACGCGAAATCGCGCATGCACAGAACGGAAAATTTGGGCAAGGCATTAAGCAATCCGCATGCGCAGAACGATTGATTTAAGTACTTCCGCTAAGCGCTTCGAGTACAGCGTCAAACTCGGGCCTGTAATCTAACACGCGAGAACTGACCAATGAAATCTGAGAAGAAGGAATACCGGTAGACGCTGTTGCTTGATTGACAATGCCAATCAAGAAAGGGAGGAGCTTGATGATATCGTTCTCTCCCAGTAAATTCCGATGTCAAATAACGACGTTATTTGGACGGAAAAACGATGGTTTGAAAGCGTCCAAATAACGTCCTTTTTCCGTCCAATGACCATATACGGAAAAAAACGACGTTTTCGTGTTTGCAGTGCGATTCAGCCGTTTCCAGCCGAATTCGTCCCGATTCTCCCGTTCGCAATCCGAATCTGATCCGATTTGTCTCTTCAGCATGGTAAAAAAAGACCGAATCTGCCCCGACAGCGTCCCGATTCTCCCGAAAGCGATCCGACAGTGATCAGACAGTGACCGGACAGTGAATCGACAAAGACGGTTCGCATTCGGTAAGATCTGGACGCAATCTAGACTCAATCGACAAGAAACGGCATAAAACAATTCATGCCCATTCATCACGACAGTGTCAAGATCCACAGGACACCCCCCAGAGAACACAGGACATTGTTACGATTTTGATCCGATACAGCAGAATCTGTCGCGACAAAGTCACGATTGTAATCCGACAAGACAAAAATCGGCTGAGTTTCCCTAATGTTACGGGACGCACCATACTGTCGGGATTGCTTGGCCGACCTCTCTGGACCTTTCTCGATCCGTAGGACTCTGTTACGAACGTACACGACTGCGTTCAGACAATGATAGGACATTCCAGATCATTGAGGATAGTAATCCGACTTTTTTACTTTTCGTGTCGTAGCGCTGTCTGATCTCTTTGAACCTGGCCTAAGTGCAATTATCTTGAACGCGACGTTAAACCCTATTTCTCATCACTTCATCACTTTTGCATTGCCGAAGTTAAACCTGTTACAGTGTACAGTAGTAATTACGTCGAAATCAACATCACATTCGAATGAATGATTTACTATGATAAACAACAGAAAAATGTGTATCATTGTATCAGTACGCCGTAAGTGTGGGAGAGTAGGGTTTTACACCACTTTCAGAAGTGGGCTATACTTATTTTACCCATGTCGGGAATCAAACCCCGGCATGACGAGCGAACACTTTAACCACCACCACACCACCCCCATATATAGAAATACTCCTGTGAAGATCCGGGGTAGAAAAGGTCTTCAGCAACCCATGCTTACCGTAAAAGGCGACTATGCTTGTCGTAGGAGGCGACTAACGGGATCGGGTGGTATGGCTCGCTGACTTGGTTGATGCTTGTCATCGATCCCAATTGCGTGGATCGATGCTCATGATGTCAATCAACTTAAGTTTACAGTGTTTCGGCGACTGTTTTCATCCTAATAACGTTGCCGTAAAAGGCGACTATGTTTGTCGTAATAATGGAACGCATTGTTGGTTACCTAGAAAACATGTTAAGTGATGCTTTGTGATCCCTTCATTGTCTACTCCACGTGAAACTATATTTATGAATCAAGGATAAGTCAGTTAATAATTCATAATTTAATCTTGAGGCCTTATTTAGACAGTAACAGTTTACTTACGAGATGACCCGTGGAGAACCGGGTAGAATAGGTATTCAACAACCCATTCTTGCCGTAAAAGGTGACTATGTCGTAAGATACGACTAACGGGATCGGGTGGTCAGGCTCGCTGACTTGGTTGATGCTTGTCATCGTATCCCAATTGCGTGGATCGATGCTGATGATGTCAATCAATCACTGGATTGTCTGGTCCAGACTCGATTATTTACAGACCGCCGGCATATAGCTGGAATATTGCTGAGTGCGGCGTTAAACAACAAACAAACAACCAGCCAACCAACCTATATAGAATTAAGTGTTAACACTAGTCCATTATCAGCCCCATGTTAACAATAAATAAAGAATAAATATTAACGTCCCATGCAAATGTAGGGATCGGGAGATTTGGGGCGCCCTTGAGTGTTGAAGTAATGTATTGGCTGAAAGTAAAATATAATCTTTTCTTTCCACCCATTCGCTGCTTGAGTATTATATATATCGTCCGCTCTACAAAAACCGTTAAAGAATTTTCCGACTCAGAAGATAATCGTCGCTGCAATTTATGGTCAGAGTATTTAAATGAGCACCTTTTTGCCCCATTTGTTTTGTCCACTCTTTAAAGTTCTCAACACCGATATCGCAGCCGTTGCATTTCGAATATGGTGTATTTAGACAATCATTTACGAGTGACGTGGAATGACGGATTATCTGTTCCAAGTGAATTTCATTTTGTAAGTCACAAGCCTTTGCGAGTGACTTACAAAATTAAATTCACGAGGTACAGATAATCTGTCATTACTCGTCACGAGTAGTTCATTCTTTTTATGGGGGCGGTCGGGTAGCTTCGTGGTTAAAGCGTTCGCTCGTCACGCTGAAGACCCGGGTTCGATTCCCGACATGGGTACAATGTGTGAAGCCCATTTCTGGTGTCCCCAGAACCACCGACATTCACCCTTATAAGAGAGACTAACTCACATTTTCACATATTCATACGCGTGTGAAACGGCTTCAAATTCCTGGAATTTCACCGAAGCACAACCCAACTACATTATGATCCCACGACA
This sequence comes from Haliotis rufescens, assembly GCF_023055435.1. Lineage (NCBI taxonomy): Eukaryota > Metazoa > Mollusca > Gastropoda > Lepetellida > Haliotidae > Haliotis > Haliotis rufescens. The sequence continues at coordinate 26,327,407 of NW_025964334.1, read as the reverse complement.
GTAAACTAGTTCAATTGAAACGTATCTATATCTGGGACTATTCAACCAAATATTACGTCATTACGTCATATTTTTCATTTATTCTGAACATTGAGTAATTCACAGAAGGTAACGCAGGATATCTAACAAATTGTCAAACACGTGCAGTTTTCGTTAACCCCACCCATTCACCAGTTCAGCGGTCGTCACTGCGCGGAGACCAGGCTTACATCACTGCAGAATGGAAATGTAAAAAAACTTGCGATTTCTACAGTGTTAATTCCAACAAATTGCATAAAATGATCCTCTAACAAGTGAAGTTTATTCAACAAACATGTTTATGTGAACAAATGGGGTTTTTTTATACAACAGTCAATGTCAAATATAAACTTTGGAAGGTGGGCAACCCTGACCTCAAAGTGAACAGTGTTTTTGCAGCACGAGTGAGTGAGTGAGTGAGTACGGTTTTACGCCGCTTTTAGCAATATTCCAGCAATATCACGGCGGGGGACACCAGAAATGGGCTTCACACATTGTACCCATGTCGGGAATCGAACCCGGGTCTTCGGCGTGACGAGCGAACGCTTTAACCACTAGGCTACCCGACCGCCCTTTTGCAGCACCAACTTACGGAACGAACTTCCAGTAACTGCGCACAAGTGCGTGAAAACCAAGACAACGATCTGTTTCGGGAACCAGAGTTTACAGTAGTGTACACTTATTATGAATCGAATGAAGTATCTACGATACGGCGACGTTTGGAAGGAGTGTGTTCAACGGCAGACTGGACATGTCACAAGTGCCCCTTGTTTAGTTTTGCCCACAGCAAGTTTCTCCAGATTTGGGACACCCTCTGTTGTTTGATGCCAAATAAAACGGAACATCCCTTCCAGAAAAAGTTGCTTGGTTTCAAATCTCGGTACATCTTATATACAGTGACCGGGGCACATGCGAGATCATCGGGTTGGCCCAGGCTCTCGGCGTGACACCACGAACACCCGTGGGGACGACACCAGTAAGGGTTTTTGGTTTGCCACATACTCGTGATTCTCGGAATCTCGTTTCTCTGTGAACCTCCCAAAGAGACAACCCAAACCGCTTTAAACGCCCCCAGCATGCATGCGCCTTTCTCTGCTGTGCATGCTCGGTGTTGTTACTGTAAGTAGATCGAACGTTCGTTCTGTGGGCTACTGACACACTTTCCATGTTGTACAGGGTGATACCCCGATACGACTATCTTCTCCGTCCCATCGGGGCACTGCTTGTCAACAGTCCGTATCAGCAACCTTGACCGAAGTGTCATGTGGAACTAAGAACACTGTCTACTTCCAGACCTTCTCCCCGAGGCACGTGTGTCCACTAGCCTGCATCTAAGTCACGTTGAACAATGATATAGGCTAATGGACACACTTGCCTCGTGAAGATGCTTTCAGACAGAAAATTTCATTCCCGTGTTTAATGGAACATTGTTTAAATGACTAAAAAAAATTGTATACAAGAACAATATAAAACACTAGAGACCCGTACCACAAAGCGATCTTAGCGCTACGACTACCGTAAGCCGATGTTAAAGTATGGGAGTTACGATCATCTTAGCGCTAAGATCGCTTTGTTCAACGAGGCCAAGGACCTTATATTTGGGCCATACATATTTGTATATTTACTTGAAATAAATACTAAACCGTCTTTGCACTTTTTATGGATACCAACAAATGTGGAATGAATTATATACCACATATTCACCGTTGATGTCATATCTCGATAAGGTGCGACAAAATGGTTGATTTAAGTCAGAAAACAGACCAGCTGCCCGAGCGTGTATTCATCATCACGTCTACATGCTGAATGAGACAGAAGTGGCCACACAGTGGTCAAGCTGGCGAACAACTCCATGTGCAGAGTAGTATCTTTTAGCTGCAAGAACCAGGAGCAGAAGGTTCGAGCCTCGATTACGTATACGATCTTAGTGTATCCATACGGTACCGACGACAACGAAATATAGCCCCACAACCTGTGTACCTTGAGTTGTCCTCCCACAATAAGCTGACACGCCGTGACGTAACCGAAATACAGTAAACTACGGTTATAACGAACACGCTTATAACGAACTAACGGATATAACGAACTTACTTTTATGGCCCCGACTATTTGCTGTATATATGCTTATAACGAACTACGGTTATAACGAACTAAAATTAGTAGTCCCCTTGAGTTCGTTATAACCGCACTTTACTGTATTGATAAATGCGGCAGTAAAACCGACTCACTCACTCACTCAATCTCTCAGAGTATATAGCTGCAAAGTCGTTGTCACCTCAGTATGATAAATCTCGGCGTTCGACGCCGCCAAAGTAGACTTAAGCCATTGGTTTCCTTACGTCTTTCTGCCCGTAAGCAATGCACCCAGAGGAACACTCTTCAAAATAGAAACATGTTGTATGTCCCTGACCATACAGACGGTTAAAACAGCAGAATATTTTAAACCAGTTGTAAAATTATAGTATATGATTCTTACTTAAGTAAGTCTGCCATTTTGAAAACTTTGAAACAGACAAAACTTGAATGTTTTCAATATTGAACGAAATCTATCATACTCTATTGTAATATCAAATTGTGATAAGGGTTGAACCTTTGGTTTGTGTAAAAGTATTCCAAGAAATCGGCGACAAACATCTTCAATCGAATGACAAATCCCTGAATTACCATGAACAGGCTGTGAAAGAGATTCTCTTCATATTTATTACAGCAGTGATAGAATACACAAAATGGGAATATCAAAATGTTTACTACTAATTGGCCTATGCAGCGTATGCAATGTTTAGGTTCGATTTTCTTGGATCTGTTTAAAGCACGATCTTCGTTCTTCTTTACATCTTAACATCAGTGACTACTTGTTTCCAGGCGGCAACGCTTGCCTCCAGCCAGCAATGAGTTTACCTCGCAGCTCATCTCTCACCGTTTGGTAGGCAGGGTCATTGGCTCTGTTCACATTCTCCTGATAATCTATGTGATGATCATATAACTCTGCACCAAACTCTATGTTCCACTGTGGCTGATATTGAGGGCTTCCTTGGAATTCTGGCCATTCTGTGTATCTATACTGGTCGGTCCTGATTGAGTATCCCATCACTCTATTTTGTCCCACTTCTCGAGGGTACTGCGAGAATGCAGCTGTTTTCCAGTTGGGATAATTAGGGTTCTTCATCAGGGGCACCATGCTCATCCCTTCCGTGCACAAATCTACTTTTGACGAGTCTTCGGGACAAAGTTGAATTGGTGGTAGTTCTGCAGCCTCTGCTAAAGTTGGGAACAGGTCTACAAATTCTGTGAGATGCTGCGATTTGACACCGTGGTCCGTTAACCCAGGAACATGAATCATCATCGGAGCATGTGTGGCCATTTCAAAGTTAGTATGCTTTTCCCATTCAGAATGCTCCCCTAGCTGCCAACCATGGTCTCCCCAGAACGATATGATAGTGTTGTTTGCTAGACCGAGTTTGTCCAGTTCAGCAATAACTCTCCCGACTTCAGAGTCAGTGTAGCTGAGGGCGCAGTAGTATGCCCGTCGCAGTTCCAGTGTCAACTCGCGAGGGAATGTGAAATTGATATAGCCAACGTCTTTAAAATGAAACTTCTTTATATCACTAAAAGCGTCGAAGTTGCTGAAGTTGTGCCAGGCAACAGGTGGCATGTCTTTAGGAACGTAATAGTTCTCTGGCTCTCTCAAAGACGAAAGGGGGTAGTAGTCGAGAAATCGCATTGGAAAGTACCAGGGTAAATGAGGCTTGTGGAATCCAACTGCTACAAAGAACGGCTGCTCACCTGACTTTGCCTTTGGCGCCACCTCCTTGAGTACCCCAATAGCATGATTGGCCAAAATTGTATCTTGCAGCGGTTCGCGCTTGACTTTGCTCTCTGGCACAGCATACCATATATCTTTCACATCTCGATATGTATCTTTAGCGTGGAAATACGGATCTGTCCAGGATATTGGGTCATCGTTACCAGACGCTGCCATCCCAGGATGGAATATCTTTCCCATCCCCATGGTCCTGTAACCGTTCTGTTTGAAGTACTGGGGCAGGGTAGTAAAATTCCCCCCTACTAGCCTGAAGTAGTGTTTTAGATCGTACACGTGCGTTGTGTCTGGGCGTCGGCTGCTGAGTAAGGCTGTCCTGGACGGAGAACATAACGCCTGGGATACATATGCTCTCTCCAAGAGCAGGCTCTTCTTGGCGAGAGCATTCAAATGAGGAGTGTGCATTTTGGGTGACACTGGGGCAGGGTACTCCTTCCCCTCATACGCTCCGATATTCGGTCTCATATCATCCGACACAAGAAAGAGGACATTCTTTCGACTGTTGCTTGGCTGGACATAGCAACAGACGAGCAGGGTCAACACCAGCCCCAGATGCATTTTGTAAGCTGAATGTTTGACAACACGGTCCTCGCTTAATGTTCCACTTCAGGACTACATTACTGGAGTTAAAATCCAAAGCGAGACATCTGAGTTTTATCCAGGATAAATGTCCGTTATCTGTCCAAACCGTATCTGTTATCACTGAACCTTCGACTGGGCGTCCTTGACCTTGATCACAGCAGTTGGCCCAGTTACTGATAATATTAATACGGCTTGTAAGTAGTGTTTTGTTTCACCCATGTGGGGATCCGAACTCCTTGAAAAAAAATTATGTTTCAGACTGTTGGAAAAACAATTGTCTATCACACAAATGACATTGTTTCAAGGGTGTTGTTTTTAATTATTCAGGCTCAGTCTTAATAAATCAGCCCCACCCCAATACCAAATGGTCGGTCCCTAAGCATGCCATAATATTCTAAAATGACATTATTGGACATTGATATTGACATTATCTCTTTTCTTTCAAAAGTGTCCATAAATGAACAAACTATATATATATATTATATTTGATAAGGCATATTAATAGTAAAACGCCCTTTGAACGGTATTCCAGTTTCTCACGGTGTGTCATTTTGCTGTGGGAGGAGAGCATAAAGTGATACAGGTGTCAAACGCTTGACACTTTGGTTGACAAACCTAGAAACATGTATAGACGAATGTGGAATTTGAACCAAAAATGTAGGTTTCTGACACACTTCGGGGAGCAACTCTGTACAGCACATCGTGGTACATCACAATAAGACGATTGGGCAACCCGTGTCCCAACAGCACCAGTAGCTGATATGGTTCTGAAGTGTTTATGATATACAACGTCAACGCCAGAAAACATTCCGTCTCGATTATCTGCACAGATTCCATTGGGCAGAAAAGGCAAAATAGTAATAAACATTATATAAATGGGTCACTGAAATCAATAATAAATGTGACACAAATCACTCATGCATATGTTGTCATCACCCCCACCACAGAGGTTAAAACACCTTTTGCATATAAGGAAGTGAGATTGTCCAAGATCCACCGGGGAAATCTCTGGATCAATCAGTCGACCTGCTTCCCTTCTTTAAGTGTGTCAGCCATGTGGAAATAGCACAATCACAATCATAGCAGCATTTCCAAGCATCTCTATTTGATAATTAGTTCTAAGGTGGAAAGGTTGCATACAGGTAGTAATATTTTCTTGAATCAAAGTAAAGACAGATCGAGAAAACCCTCTCAAAATAATCACCTAATATGCTATTCTCCACCACAGACATTCCACAGATTAAATTCCACAGATTAAATTCCACAAATGTGTCAGTTGGATAAGTGAAATTAATGAAAACAACATATGTTCTTCTACAAATGGTTGTTCCAAGGAAGTGTTTATCTTTTGATGATATTATTAATAACTGTCCAGGTTGCCTTTAATCGTGAATATCGCAGGCTAGGTAGAATTAGGATAACTGTCTAAAGTATAATCATAATACCTACAGTGACTATAAAAGGTAATACCTAAATTTGGTGGCAATCATCTTTGAATTGTGGATGAAAATTATATTATAGTTTGGGTTGTTACAATCGCACTTTTCAAGAATATTATAGAAATGGCGATACAGTTTAAAAATCACATTTATGATGTTAAGCACAAGGTGTCTATCTTTAAGGCACGAAATTCCTTGACATGTTTGTAGGTCATTCAATGGTTTGTGACATAATTATAAGAGGACAACAATTTGGTTTTCAGCTGGGGTGAAGGGGGTGGGGTAGGGGAGTTTGATTTGGGTTAGGTTCAATTAGGTTTCTTTAACATAAGCAGGTGCTCGATTATTTATTAAAATTTAAATAAAAATAATGCACTAAAATAGTCTGCAAGAAAAGGGCAGATTATTTGTCTTCAGTAATACAAGGGTTTGATACCATTCATAGGATAAACATTAATGCCAATTAATCCCCAAAATGCCAATCAGTAATGCGATAAATACCTACTGTCATGGATTTACGCCCACAAGAAGAAGATTTATCTATCGAACTTTCAAGATGGACAAGTAAAAGTAGACAAACTATAATTATCTAAACTTGTTTTGAAATAACCGTCTTCGCCCTGTGTCATTCTTCAAATTCATCTCAGAAATAGTGATGGCCTGAGCTAAAAAAAAGTCCCGTCCATATTTACAAGAATTCTATGCTAAAACTTGAGTCCTTCGTACGATTCCCAATATGTCACGATCATCTGCTAATGCATCGCCATCAAACAGCAATGACACCAGGTATTCGCGAAACACCAGCGTATCCTGCCCCTTAGCACGAATCTTCAATTTAATGGGGTTTTTAACCTGCAGCCAGCGTTCTGCAATCAATATGACGACGGTCTGTAAAAAATCGAGTCTGGACCAGACAATCCAGTGATTGATATTGTAAGCAACGATGACACGCAATCAGCGAGCTTGACAACCCGATCCATTTAATCGCTTGTTTGGACAAACATGGGTTGCTGTGACTTATATCTGACCGGGATTTCTCAAGGTTGGTATCGCATTATGACAGTATCATCTCGTATAACGTAATTGTGGGGTTTCCCCTCGATATTATAGATAGACACCATAATTGTTGCCCTTGACAATCCGTAGATCCCGCCATAGTATGTCTCATAGTCCCTGAATCATATTACTTTCTCTTCCGCTCAGTCCTTACTATTGTGATACAGCACTAATAAAAGCAAGTCTAGATTTTCCACCGGTTCACCATCTAACTGAGGCTCCTTTCCAATTCAAATGTAGCTGCCTGTGCATGTGTCTCTCAAAATTGTATATTTTAGCAGCATAATCACGCCCCCTCAACCTGCGTAGAAGTGCAAACACATATCATAACATAGACGCGGTTTGAAAATCCCATTACTTCTCAGTCATGAGTAATCCCGGAATCTGATCTACGGCATTAGATAAACCCACGTGAAGCGCCCATGTCAACTTACAATAGAATGACACTAGGGCATATCAGAACAACGTGTCAGCTCGTCGGTATAGCAGTCATTGTATTGATTTGGGAAACATGTGCTGGGTCGTAGAGAAACGCACAGCTTTAACGCTGGATCGACATGAATAGGCAATGCAGTTGCTTTTGAAGCACCAAATATACAATAGAACGCTTGTTTGGTGTGAGTTATAAAATGGGGGCAGTAAAGTGAAAAGTTGACGAAACAGCATTTTAGGGTGATTAATCTACAAAATCTAATCATTGCCGTGGTTGCACACACGTTGTCGGCATGAAGTATATACTCATGCAGATAAAATGTGCCTAACATGACAATAACAGTATGTCTGGGGCAGGGTTGTCTACTGGGTGAGTTGCTTTTCACTCAATAGCTATTAGGACATGGGCCAGATGTTTACCCTACCTCTATCACCGTGGCGATAACGTGTGCATGACATAGCAATACTACATATGAGTAAGACAGGGTTGTGCACTATGTTATTTGCTTTTCACTCCATTATTAAGGGGACAGAATCTGTACCCTACTTCTAATACCGCTACAGTACAGTGGCTACGGTGAGGCAGGGCGCGATACTATCTTGACTGGTATTAACACTGTACAAGGTGGATCGTTACGGGTCATATGTTCTTATTATGTTGTTGCGATAAGTTAAATAAACTCACCAGCAACACTTCCTGCTCGTCAATAACATTTTTCAAATCCATAGTTGCAGTCCTCACTCTCGAGATCGCATTGATAAACAGAGCTTTGCAGCAGCGTGGGCCTTGGGTTACACTGGCAGTCGAGGCTTCGTGTGGATATATCCTGAACTGCTATCTGCCCCAGTTACGAATAATAGCAGCATTGAAGCGTGCTTCATATGTACATTGTGCATTTTAGGCATGTCTTTCAAAAGATCTTTTAAAAGGTTGTACATTTTGAGGATATACGTAGAACATATTCATGTTTGTTTACAGCTGCATAGTTGCATAGTTGCATTTTCTGACATGGGTGTGGGATTAATGCAACGGTCTTATCGGTATGACCGTCTCATCAGCCGTTACGTACATATAATTTGTTTGTTCTACTGCTGCAGGGTGAGGGGCGGGGTGACGCTACAATGTGTAAATATGCCTAACAAAGTATACCTATTTGTACCGTGAGTGAAAGTAAATGTTAGTTTGAAAACACCAAACCTGTTCATGTTTTACATTACAAAGACGACCCTCTTCGGGGACTGTTTGAATACGATTGACTGTCCGTCTTGAGATTAATAGAGTATCAGCTATAAAAGTATCTTCAGGGTGAATAGATCAGTTTTACGGTGTTTACCTGTTAGAAAGATGGTATTTTTTTAATACGATTGATTGTTTTATTGAATATACATATACATATATTAGTCCCACAACGTTTGGAAGAAGAACATAAAGATACATATATATGAACACATTATACTTGTTCATACACATAAATACATAAGCACAAATAAACATGCAAACCTACATGTATAATTGCATGCATGTATGCATATATATATATATATGTACAAATATGCACATGCACATGTACGTACGCACACACACACACACACACACACACGCACACACACACACACACACACACGATATGATTAAACAGGCGTAGGGAGGCATATTCTTTATTGATATATATCCATGGAGTTTATACACTTAATGTCGTCATTAATAGTAAGTGGTCGCACGCAGAGCGATGCTGCTTCTCGTTCAGTGATATACCTATTTCACAGAGAGAGAGGGGGGGGGGGGGGGGGAGGGGGGAGAGAGAGGAGGAGAGAGAGAGAGAGAGAGAGAGAGAAAAATATTTATTTAGTGGTGTTTTACTTTTTTATACCATGGGGTGTCAGCAGAATGTAAGAATAAAGCCCAAATCAATGCGTACACACACGCTCTGCTGACCTGTTTCTCTATTCACTGCAACACAACGTGACGAGGGAGCGTAAGACCAATAACATGGCTTTCTCCTTTAAGGGATAACAGATGCAGGCATAATTGATAAGACACGCTTTATAATATTAACAAACAAATCGGAAAAAATAAATTGAGGAGCTATGTCAAATATAGAGGGAAAACAAGGAGATTAACTGTAAACTGAGAAGTACTAGATTCGACGTCTTGTCAGTTCCCACGCGTTACCATGCAAATATGTTTGTTGTCACATGTACAAACTCCACGCCTTCATCACAGTATGTCGCCAGATACCTCCAACAGGCAGACATATATTTGATCACTTTCCCCTTCGCACAATCCACGAAAAACTGTACATTTGTAACGTTTTGTTTGTATGTTTGTTGTATAACGCCGCGCTCAACAACATCCCAGCTAGTAGTATATGACGACGGTCTGTAAATAATCGTGTAAATAATCCACGCAATTGGGATACGATGACATGCATCAACCAAGTCAGCGATCCTGACCACCCGATCCCGTTAGTCGTTCTTACCACAAGCATAGTCGCCTTTTACGGCCAGGGTGTATGGTGGCCGAGAGGAGACATCGCTTTAACACCTTCAATTATGGCCACGAGAGACGCGAAAGCGATAGCACGAGACGAGAAAGCGACATAAAGTATATACGTCTCGTGCTATCGCTTTCTGGTCTCATGGCAACGGTATAAGGATCTATACCGAAACGTTTGTTGTATAACGCCTCACACAACAACATTCCAGCTACAAGTACACGACGGCGGTCTGTAAATAGTCGTGTATATAATCCACGCAACTGGGATACGATGACATGCATCAACCGCGTCAACGAGCCTGACCACCCGATCCCCTTAGTCGCCTAATTCTTAATAGGCGGCATGTAACGCGATAAAATATTGTAAAGCTTGGTCCATTTTCCCGATGTTAATGTATACATGTAGATTTGAATAAGACGAGAGACACATCGCAAGATGTACATAAATCAAATGTCAAAAACATATTGATGGCATTTGCCGTGTAACATGACATCCTACTCAAAACAAGTTAAAGAACACTTTGCCATGACAGATCAACCACTGCCATATGAAAGAATTGAGTGTTCTTTAATTCTTTTTAGTAGCATATATTTAGATTTTAACCTGATAAACATTGTATTTAGAGAGTATTGTCATGATTCGACACGCGCTGACGGCGTGGTGGTTATTCAAAACTCATACATATATCAGGGCCATACAACAATAAATTGTTTTCTGCAAAAATCCGTGGAATGTATTAAACCCATCCACATCTGTACAGTTACTGTGTGTCAGTGAATAGTGAGATAATTCCAGACCCTAAACAATGACGAAAACAACATGACCTCCCGCCCATTATTTTAAATGGGTCGCCCCTTAATGATAATAAGGAGTGGTTTTAACAATTCATTACTGACGTTTCACGTCTATACTTTTTGTCGCTTTAATGGTTTAAACATATTTTTATTCATTGAAATGAGTTGGGATTGGTGAACAAGCTTTACAGCTTATGTTAACACCGCTCACATACAACATATATTACATATTGAAATGAATGATGTGAGGTCATCGATATAGACATTATTTAAATAATATGTCTGTACATATTACATCAAATACAAAAACATAAATAGAAAGTTACAGCTTGTGTGTGTCTAACAAGTCGTTTATTTAATTATTAATTTGTGAGAAGCTGAAACGTTTTGTTTTGATGATGAAATCGTGGACGGATTCAACTAATTTCTGGTTTTCAGAGTGAGCAAGTTCATTGTTTCCGTTCATAATAGTATCCAGGTTATAACCGGTAGTGTAAAAGTGCATATTAAGTCTTATCTGAGTAAAGTTACAGCAAGTAAAAAAATAATGTAAGGCGTTTTCACTCTGATATCCACAGAAGCAACACGGACTGTCAATTAAATGTCTGTTATAATACTTATCGGCGTTTAGGTCGCTACAACCGAGTCTGAGGCGGCAGTGAACGATTTGACAGAATCGAGTGCCATAGCTAAGGTCAAAATAAGTCTTATTTTCGGTTTTCGTAATTAGGTTATTTTGTCGCTTTCATGTCTCATGCCATGGCTTTCTCGTCTATTGTTATCTCAATCTCGTCTCGTGCTGTGCTTTCTCGCCTCGTGTTCCCTGCGAGAAACACAAAATTCCCTTTGCTTTGAAAAATTATACAAACATTAAAAAATTTTTATTGGGATAAGTTAAATAAACTCACCAGCAACACTTTCCGCTCATTGATATAAGGTTTCAAAGCCATTGTTGCAGTCCTCACGCCTGAGATAGCTATTGATAAATAGTGTCCGATTACACTGCTGGTCGAAGTTGATATATCCTGAACTGCGATCTATCCCAATTCAGAGTAATAGCAGCAGTGAAGCGTACATCACAGATATATATGTTAGATGAAGAACAGGTTCACGTTTCTTTCTCGGTGTAGCTGCATGGCTGTATTCCGGACATAGGTGTTTGATTAACGGTATTTTTATCGGTTGGTATGTGTCAACACACTCTTTGAAATGAAGTGCAATCTGCTCGTATTATAATCGATCACGTGTAGTTATATTGTTTAATTGCTGCAAGGTGAGATAGGGTGTCACTGTATGGGATGATACTACTGTGACTAATACGCGACATTGTGTAAGTATACCTTTACCGTGAATATAAGTAAACATTGCGTCATGTCACGAGAACAGCGAATGACCCAGCAGGTCCCGTTACAACACATCAGCATCTCATTAAGGTCCATGTCATAGAAAGAGGTATGTTATGATTATTTGAGTCTTTTTTTTCACAATGTACTTGTACTGAGTACCCGATGCCACAAACTTTCAGTTCGAACCCACTGCGTGAGCCGGAGGTTTCGAATGTTTCTGCGTTTGTATGTTTGTCCATCTCGTAGTTGCAGTAAAATACGATATTCACCACTGACCCAAACTCTACGCCAGGGTCTCAGATTCCATGCCGGAACGTCCAAGCTCACGAATTCGATTACATATTGTTCGCGCCGACACCCTCCGCAGACCAGGCACATTGAAGGCGGTGTCTGTCGCCTGTAACTGTCCTTACTTACTTATATTGGAGATTTTACGTGCGCTTTCCAACTGCAGCGTATTTCGCACACGGGCTCGGCCAAGCCATTTAATGTGTTTCCGAAAAGGGGAAAAAGTTGTTTGGCAATCCAGTAGGGGTGTTTTAGTGGTTGCTTAAATAGAATTTTTGAAATTTTGAAATTTGAAACAATGCCAAGAGGGTTTGGGGGACGAACTAAGGGACCTGAGTATGGAAGTTTGTTAGTTTGATTATGTGGTCTGGTTTTGGTAGTTTATTGGGGTTTTAAATGCGATTTATTAGTCCTGTTTTGATTAAGTATACGCCTAAGGCTTTGAATTTTTCTATTTTATTTTGTGGGTTTAGGATTGCTTCTAGAGTAAGAGCCTTATTTAGATTTTGGGCTGGTTTGTAGTGTAGTTCGGTGTGTTAGGTAGTGGGTGCAGTGTATGAGTGCGTGTTCTGGGGTTTCTTGTTGTTTGCAATGTGGGCAGGTTCCTGTTGCGTGTTTTCTTATTATTTTGAGGTGGTTATTTAGGTTGGTATGTCCTGTTTGGAGTTTAGTAATTACTCTGTCGATTTTTTTGGACGGATGTAGAATTTTTGGTTTGGTTAGGGTTTTTTTGAGAACCTTTTTGATTTGGCTATTTGAGTTTTGATATAGGTTATGCCATTTTTTGGTGATTTTTTGTTTGTTAACACTTTTAATTTCTGATTTGGAGATGGGTAGGTTTAAGCTTATTTCTGGGATTTTAAGGGATAGTTTAGCTGCTTTATCAGCGTTTTCATTGCCGTATATTCCTACGTGGGCGGGGATCCAAATGAATACTATTTGTTTGCCTGCCTTAGTTAAATCGTTTGAGCTTTTTAGTATCTGATTTATTAGTTCAGGGCGGTTTTTGGTGTTTTTATTTTGGAGGGCTTGTAGTCCACTGAGCGAGTCGGTAAGTATTAGGATTTTTTGTTGTTTTTTAGATTGTTGATTATGAAGGGCTGAGGCCATAGTTCGGCCGTGAATATTGATTGATTGTTTGGGAGTCGGTAGGATTGTGTGGCTTTAGTTGGTTGTGTGATGTGGACTCCGAAACCTGTGTGTTTGGAGATCGGATCTGAGGATCCGTCTGTGTAAATGTGACACCAATTTGGCCAATTTTCATGTATGTATATGCTAGTGTGGTGGTTTTGGCTATGTTTGGGTCGGTTTGTTTATTTATTGTGCTAGCTAGTGTTATGTCTATTTTGGGTGTTTTAAGTTTTGGGGTGAAGATATTTGATTTTTTACAGTTTTGTTTAAGATTGTTTATTTGGTGTTCATTTAAGTAATTGGTTATTCTTTGGGATATTGGAGTAAGTAGAGGGTGTTTTCGGGTGTTTTTGTTTATTAGGCTTTGAATTAGGGGGTTGGATTGAGACGCGGCCCAGACATTTAGGGTTAATTGTTCCCTACGTAGATTTAGTGGCATTTCTCCTGTTAAGGCCTGGGGTGAAGTGTAGGAGGTGCCATGTTGAGTGCGTGTTATTAGTTTTAGAGCCTGATATTGGATTGAGTCCAGTTTTTTGCTTAGGGATTGGTTTAGGGTGTCGTATATGGCACATCCGTAGTCTATTTTAGATCTAATTAGTGATATATAGAGTGAGAGGAGGGTGTCTTTGGAGGCCCCCCAGTTTGAGCCAGTGAGGCATCTTAGCATATTTAGATCTTTGCTACATTTAGTTATTAGATTATTTATGTGAGCGTCCCAGGAGAGATGTTCATCGAAAATTAGTCCTAAGAATTTGGTTTGTTTTAGGAATTGGATTGGTTTGTTGTTTAGCTGGAGTTTTGGGGAGGCGGGTTTCATGTTTTTGTGTTTAAATACTATTCCTGTAGTTTTTTCCGAGTTAAGGGAGAAGCCCCACTTGTCAGCCCATTGCTGTATTTTGTTTAGAGATTTTTGAAGTAGGTTTGGGGCCATTTTAATGCATTTTGTGCGGATCCAGAGGGCTCCATCATCCGCGAATTTAGATGTGTTTATTTTAGGGGATAGGCCCTCGAATAGATCATTTATCATTATATTGAAGAATGTGGGGCTGAGGATACTGCCCTGGGGAGTGTCATTTTCTAGGGGACATTGGTCCGATAGCGTTTGGTCTATACCCACGGTAATGAAGTCTTGGATGTAGTTTATTATTTGACCTTTGAGTCCTATTTTTTGTAGTTTTTGTATTAGCCCGTCGTGCCATACCATGTCGAAAGCTTTGGAGAAGTCTAAGAAGATGCCTGTAGTATATTGTTTGCTGAGTTGTCCTGTTTTAATGTCCTGCTCTAAACGGGCGAGGTTATCTAAGGTTGAGCGGCCAGGAGTGAAACCACTTTGATCTGGGTTTATGATGTTATTTTGAGTTAGGTAATGTTGTAGTCTGTTTTTAGCCATAGATTCCATTACTTTACATAAGTTTGAAGTTAAGGAAATTGGTCTATAGGAGTTAGCCTGATTAGCTGGTTTATTAGGTTTAGGGATTGGTATGACTAAGGCCTGTTTCCAGGGAGTAGGTACTTGTCCGTTTTGATAGATGAGATTGTATAATTTAAGTAGTGCTTGGAGTAGTTTAGGGGGGAGTTTTTTAATTATTTGGTAGGAAGTTAGGTCCAATCCTGGGGCTGTGCCCTTTTCCTGTTTTCGATGACGTAGAGTAACTCCTCCGTTGTGTAAGGGTGGTTTATTTCTAGGTTGTCATTATTTGGTTCTTTGGTCGATTTGTTTTCTGTTTTAAGTTTATCTTGAAATTTTTGGCTAAAGTTGTTGTTACTGCTTACGGCCGAAAAGTGGTTGGCGAGGTTATTTGCCTTTTCAGCGGGGTTTGTTGAATTATTAATGTTAGGTGTTTTTTTATGACGTTTTAAGCCTCTAATGGCGTGGATTTTGCGCCAGACCGTTCTGGCGTCTGTACGGTTATTTATTTCTTCACAGATTTTTTTCCAGTTTCTGGTTTTAGATATTTTGACTAGACTTTGAACTTGGTGGTTTAGTTCGTGAGCTATTTTTAGATGTTTATAGTCGCGTTTGGCTTTATTGAAGGCTGATTTACGTTTACGTCTAGTTTGTTCCATTTCCTCGTTCCACCATGGTACTGTTGGTTTGCCTGTTTTAGTTGTTTTAAAAGGGATGGAGGTTTTGGCTGCTTTTATTATGTAATCTGTTAGGTTTTTACAGTAGATTTCTGGATCATTATTTTCTAATTCGTTTAAATTAGCCTGATTGCAGATCACTTGAAATTGGTCCCAGTTAGCTTGGTTATAACGGAATTTTGGTTCTTGATTTTCTGTTTGTATTGGTACGTTTGTATTTCCTATGGTTATGTTTATGGGGAAGTGATCACTACCTAGTGGGACATCGTGTACTTCCCATTGAGTACTTTGGGCTAGATCTGCGGTGCATATAGTTAGGTCGATAGCCGACATTTTTTGGTTAATCTTATCGTACCTCGTTGGTTGGTTGTTATTTAGGAGTACTAGGTCGTTTGTTTCTATCCATTCGGATATTAGTTTGCCCTGATTATCTATTTTATCATTTATGCTCCAGGTAGGATGGTGAGCGTTAAAGTCTCCTAGGAATATAGTGGATTTGTTGCTTATTTGGAGTAGCTTATTTAGATCCTCAGGTTGGACTTTTTGTTCTACCCAGTGGTATATATTAATGATGTTTATCTTTTTGTTATTTAATGTGATTTGAATGCCGTTAGCTTCTAGGTTTGGCGTGTCTATCTTTATTTCTTCGTAGTTTATATCTCCCCTGATGTATATAATCAGTCCTCCTGCGGCTCTACCTGTTTTTGGTTTAGCTCTATCTGTTCTAACTGAGTTATAGTTCGGTAGTGTGAATTTGGATTTTTTGGAGAATTTAGTTTCCTGAATACAAGCAATATGTGGGCCTTTATCTCGTTTAAATTTAGCTTTTAGTTCATTGCCGTGGGAGATGAGTCCGTGGGCGTTCCACTGAAAAATATTTAGTCCTTCCATTATTGGGGTCGGGTGTTTGGTAATTTTCGTTTTATTTTTATTTTACTTGGTGAGTTCTTTTAGGTTGAGGTTAAAGAGGAAGAAGGGGAGATTGGTTAAGTTTAGATTGAATGCTACTTTGTGGAAGGATTTCATGCTTGCGTTTGGTGAGTTTTGACTATGCATGTAAGCTAGGAGTAAAGTGAGACTATTTAGGTTTTTGAAGGTAGTTTCATTTGTTTTAGTTGGAGTAGCTTTGATTGTTTCTTCTGTTGTGGAGTACTCTTCTTCATCAGTTAAGTTAGAATTAGCTGTTTGGGTTTCCATAGGGGTGGCTTGCGGTGTGGAGGGTTGTGTTTGGGCTTGCGGGGTGGGCGTAGTTGTGGATTTAGTGTTTGTGTTTTTTTGTTGTGCTTGCTTGTGGGTGAATGTTGTTGCCTTGTGGGCTGTAGAGTGTTTGGGTGAGGGTCGTGTTGTGGTGGTCGTTTTGTGGTTTGTTTTGCATGCGGGTGTTGATGTTGTGGCTATGTGAGGTATGGGAGAGTTGGTGAGTGGTTGTGTGGCTGCATGTGTGTGTAAGGTGGGTGCGGTTTCTATGTCGTCGTCCCAGACAGAGCTTGCGGTTATGGGTGTGGTGTTTGTTTGAGGGATGGTGTTTGGGTGCGGTGTAGGGAGAAGCGGTTTTGATGCGGGTGATGCAAAGTTTCGTGTTTGGATTTTGGCCGTTTCTATGTTAATGTGTTTGTTGGCCTGCTGGGTGAGGGTGTGTCTGTGTGGGCATTGGTTTGAAAGTGAGGTGTGTTTGATGGATTTGCAGTAGATGCACCAGGGTGAGCATGTGCCTGTGCAGTCTGTTTGTGCGCATTTTTTACATTTAGTTTTTTGAAATGTGCATTGGGAGGCTGTGTGATTATATTTGAGGCAGTTGGAACATTGTTTGACCTGTTTTATATAGGGTTTGACTTCTAAGCTAGTGTGGGCTCCGAAAGATATGTGTTTAGGGGCTTCGGGAAATCTAGCGGTCTTTTTTAAGTTGAAGATAACAATTGAGGTTGGGACCGTTTTTCCATTTCTAGTTGAGGTGATTCTGCGGGTACTTGTGATTTGAGGTTGAGGGTTTAGGTCTTGGTTTATGTTTGCTTCTAGGGAGTAAAGTTCTAAATCTTCAGTTGTTTCTCTTGGATTGACTCTAATTACGCCTCGTGTGTATTGCTGCCAGTTTGTTTTTTGTTTGATTACGGTAACGTGGAATATTTGAGTTAATTTATTGGCTGCCATGAAGGATTCTTGGTTAGGGAAAATAATTTGATATCCTTTGTTGGCTTTTTTAATGTTGCTGTAGTTTATCTTTTCTCGTTTGAACCAGAGTCCTTTTTTGTCTATTGAAAGTTGGTGTGTGAGTGTGGTGCCTGAACCTGCTGAGAAGAAGTAGAGGGCGAAGGTGGTGAGGAAGGCGGCCGGGGAGGGTGTGGGCGATGGAGGTGGAGTGGATGTGTCGAGTTTGCGTTTTTTGGTGTTTTGAGGTGGCGAGTTGGCTGGTTTGGTGGGGGTGGTGTGTTTCGTGTTTTCGCCATACTCGGTCGGGACGATGTTTTCGAGTGTAACTGTCCGATGAAAGACCCGGATATCAGTGCTAATTACCCCCCGGCCTCCTGTTTGCCCATTGTGCCATTGCCAATTACCAATCAGTGATAATTTAGTCCTGGCTTCCAGCGCTAATTACTGTAAAGTGTTGGCTTCCATTGTCTATTGCTAATCACCTATCAGCGCCAATTATATGTTGGCTTCCCGTGTTAAGTTTCCATCTTTTGTAATCTTATACTTTTGTTGTCCTTACATGTACATATATATGTTCTCTGTCTCATGGCATTTATTCACCTGATGAAGGAGTAAGCATATACTCTTAAACGCTGTGTTCCTCATAATAAAGAAGTTGACATCCGTAAATTCTCTTCCTTGTGTGTATCACTTTTAAATGCCTTTCAAAGACTTGATTCATCAATAATACCTGATGGTGATGAGAAATACTCAATGTTGTATTACTGGGTGTCAGTTTACATATATGATTGTTGTACCTACTGATTATGAATATCTGCCTGTGAGTTGCCCTGAATATCCGTTTGATAGCATTAAACCGGTACTTGATTGTTCAGAGATTAGTTTTAAATAACATTGACGATTCTATTTGAGGATTGTTGAATACAGCTTCTATTACAGTATCATTGGGTATTAAAGATATCTTCTGACAGAACCCTGGGTGTAGATAGACCAGATTAACAGGGCATAGCTGCAACACAGATATTTTCTTTAAACCCCGTATGATTATATAGTCGTTCGTACTAAACCACATGCTATAGTCATGTACGGCGTATTGTAAGGCGTATTGTAAGGCGTCAGCTTTTAGTGCAGCCTGTGAGCAAGGCCACAGTGATGGCATACATGTACTTTAAACACCAAGGGGCACTGTAATAAAATATTTTTCTTCTTCTTCTTCTTCTTCTTCTTCTGTACTAAAGATTATAATCAGATCTAATCTAGGAATCAAAGGATCCTGGCGCGACTAAGAGACACAACTCTGCACTTTGCCTCCACTCCATATGATGTTCTTAATAAATTTATATTCATATTCAGACTTTTCAATCATCAATCATCAACGCATGGTAAGCAGATATTTTTCACACGAGGAACACGACAGAGATCAATGTCGTCAACAATGGATTACGTCATAAGTCGTATGTCTTCATTCGACCTTGCCTTCGATTCCGCAAACATCAGAAGGAGGCCATTTTGGAGCTATGACAACGTCAATTTTCAGAATCTGTCTGGTCATATACGTTATAAATGATGGTGCAATGACAGATGCTGAGGGGTAAACAGCTGGTAAAGACTGTTGTAGTGTTCGATTTACCATCCCATTACAATCTGTCGTGTGCTTCCTCGTTTGAATCACTGTCGTCTTTCTCTAAACATAGGCACGAAATATCAACGACCCTAGTCTGTCATACAGACCCTCAAACAAATCTAGCCAATAAAGCCCATGCAAGTCTATAATATTTGGTAAGTCTAGTTTCAGGAAATTAAGAAAGTCTCTTGGCTCGTATATTTTATAACCATAGTTTTACAACGGTTTTTTGGTAAAAAAAATTCATTTCAGATACTATATGTTCGTCAACCTCGACCCCCATATCCTCAGTTGGCCCATGAAGCGCCCGCTCAATCCCCCGAGTCGACAGCGCTGTAGACAAATGACATGTTTGTAAATAGTATAATTCTAATCCATTTATTAGATTTTACAAAAAAGATCCCTCTTGATAATGTACGCTATTATTGGACATAAGAGGAAATATCAAGTTGTTTTATGCCGATAAAACACGTGATGGTTTTCTCCTATGACAGCTGATAGAA
This sequence comes from Haliotis rufescens, assembly GCF_023055435.1. Taxonomy (NCBI): domain Eukaryota; kingdom Metazoa; phylum Mollusca; class Gastropoda; order Lepetellida; family Haliotidae; genus Haliotis; species Haliotis rufescens. Next base: position 26,307,643 of record NW_025964334.1, on the reverse strand, counting down.
CGTACCTAAATTCTCAATGTCACGAGTGTTTTTGTTTTTATAGAACAGTTCCATTGATGTTACATTGAAATATAGCATAACCATATTTGATGTACCTTGAATAAGTGTTTATTAGGGTCGGATAGGTGTGAAAATGGATGGATACATATTAATTGGATTTCATTGTTCTGACGACATCTGGCGTCTGTGGGAAGGCCACGGGCATATAATCGAATTAACACATCTGATTTACCTTGAATAAGTGATTTATACTGTTATCATTCACACCTACATCATGTGCCTTGTCTTGCGAAAATGTATGTTATTACAAACTAATTGGATTTCACTGTTTTACGAAGAATAGCATCTGGCTCAGGTGGGCTTACATGGGTTAAGTGTTGAAGGTGTTGGTGGTGTTGATGGTGTTGATGGTGTTGATGATATTGATGCTGTTGAAGGTGTTAATGGTGTTGATGGTGTTGAGGGTGATGATGGTTTTCTGAAGTTGTACATTTTAGAACACCACCCTAAGTAGAACAGTGTGGAAATTTGTATGTGGCAATGAAGTGTTAGAAATTGCTGATGGTTATAACTATCTTTGGTTTGTTTTGTTAACTGGATATTTAGATAATAAACGTATGACGAAAGCAGTAGCCAGCTCTGTATACAGGGCTTTAGACTCACTTAAAACCAAGTTTAAACTGCTGTGTGGTAAGAACTACCACACTAAACTATAAACGTATGACGAAAGCAGTAGCCAGCTCTGTATACAGGGCTTTAGACTCACTTATAACCAAGTTTAAACTGCTGTGTGGTAAAATTGAAATTGAAATCTAAATTGAAATCACGTCAGTTTTTATATTTTCCTTCACGGTGATGCGGTCATTTATCAAATCATGGGCAAGTGAACACTCGATGTTGCTGACGCACCAAAGTCAAACCAAAACAGTATGCTAAAGTTATGAATGCTGTCCTGGTGTAACAACGACATTACTGGAGAAACACATTGGAATAATCTTTATTCATGAACATTTCCTACAAATATGACACATAAATATCTGCCAGTTACGATATATACAAAACGTATTCCTTATTGTTCCAGTGGGCGGTAAGATCACACCCTTTATACGTCTAACTGTATACATATTGCATGATTAGTTTGGAAAGATGTCAAAATGCTAAGCATGAACACCTATATATCAAGTTACGTTTCTTTCATAGTTTACCAAGACAATTCTTTTCCATGACGTTAACAGATAAATTTTCCTCTTTGAAAACTTCATTATATGTATAAAACACAAAATCACAATGGGAAACAGAGTATTTTTAAAATATCGTATCGCCTCAACTTGTATTACAGATTTCTTTGATGAAAAATGAACTGGACCAGCGATACATGCATCACTGGTTTTCAGTCCTCTCTACTAGTCGCTCACTGGGTTTCGCTGTGCCTGCTGGGGTGGCCTAGTTCTTCATCAGCCACACCTCATTATGTCTGCCAGTCCTTCTGCTGGGTGGGTCAAACTCGGCCTTTAGGAAGTAGCTGTTGTCGTAGAGGGTGGCGTTGCCGATGGCACGTTTCAACTGGGACAGGTGATACAAAGCTTGTTTCCTGCGAGCGAAGCCGGGGAAATAGCTGAAGCAAAGAATGTATACATCACATATAGGAGTGAGTGAGTGAGTGAGTTGGGTTTAACGCCGCTTTTAACAGTATTCCAGTTATATCGCGGCGTGTCAGCTTAATGTGGGAGGAAAGCCCGAAGTGATGAAGGTCTCAGACGTTTACCACTTCGGTGAAATCCACGAGCACGGGTATGGTGCTGACAAACCTAGAAACATAATCGGGGCGAACCGGGATTCGAACCCACAATCATAGGTTTCTGGCGTGCCCAAGGGACGCAACTCTGCACAGCGAATCGCGGCGCTTAGACGACTGGGCCACCCGTGCCCCGACATATAGGAAACAGATCTCAATGGCAGCAGTGACATTGTCGTTTCGATTCTTATACTTAATGAGTATTTTCAGTAACACCTTATTGTAAGCACCGAATAGTTATTGAATATGATTTAATCTTTAGGAATCTAGGTATCCAGTCCTGTCTGGAACGTTTCCGCCCACAGCTGTGATATAACTGATCTACGGTTCGAAGAGGCCGTAACCCCACCTCGCTCAATCAAAAATGATTGGACATATGTAGAATAGTCTCTCACCTAACGTACACCTCTTGTGCAGGCCAGTTAACGATGGTGAGGTCAAGGCCGAGAGGGGTGGGCGTATCCTCCTGCAGGGCGAATGGCACCATGAAGAACATAGTCAGAGCCCCATGTGGAGACATAGGAGTTTCTGGTTCCAACTTGGTCAAGACTGGTGCAGTCATGGGGATTTCGATATCTTGAAGTAAATTAGAAAATAAAGACATTAGACATTAGACATGCATAATGTGATCGTCCGAAAGAAGGCTTTCTCGGAGAGTCATTTAATATTAAGTTATGTTTTGTTTATTTGTTTTGGTCATTTTTTGTTTAACGCCGCACTCAGCAATATTCCAGCTATATGACGGCGGTCTGTAAATACTCGGGTCTGGACCAGGCTATCCAGTGACTGACATCATGAGCATCGATCTACGTAATTGGGATACGATGACATGCATCAACGATGACAGCGAGCCTGATCACCCGATCCTGTTAGTCGCCTGTTACGACAAGCATGGTCGCCTCTTATGGAAAGGATGGGTTGCTGAAGACCTTTTCTAACCAGGATCGTCACGGGAGGAATACCACATGTAGTGGTAGTGGTAGTGGTATATTATATCAGTTAACCACCTACTTTGGTTATTTGCTCCTTTGATGTAGTCATAGAGCTTAAGAAACAGCGACCTCTTGACCGCCATCCAGTTGCCTCTGCTGACCACTCCTCGTGCACTCACCCACTTGGATGGTCCGTACCGTCTCAGCTGGTAGCCCTTAAACACACAGGATTATGAGGTGAGGTGAAATAGGGTTTAACGTCGCGTCCAAGATTATGGCACTTAAATAGCGACGTGCATGCACGTGTATATGTGTGTATGTGGCTGCTTGTACTAGTCCGGACTGATGCCGATTTATAGTGCTAGATCACTGAGACACAATGCCGCAGTTTAACACGAATACCCCACTCAGACACAGTATACTGACTCCGAGCCGACCAGTCCTTGTTTGAGCCCCTTAATGCCGAGCGCCAGGGGTAACAACAAGTACCATCTTTTAACGTCTTTTGGTATGTCGCGGTCGGGGATCGAACCCCGGACCTTCCGCTCTCCGGGCGGACGCTCTACCATTAGACCACGGAGGCGGTCACACAGGATTATGAACGCTGTAGGTAAGTACGCCTAAAGTTCAACAACACATGCATGAAATGGCTTTGTGTGCCTTGTCAAAGGGAGTATGGCATGTTTGTGGCAGCAAATGGTTTAATCTAAAAAATAGTATTTGTTCATCATCGTAAGATCATCTATAATACAGAAATGTTTACACTTGATTTTTACGGCCCGTGTTCTTATTTTCGATGAAAAATAACCCTCAGCACATTAGGTGCCTCTAAATACAAAATGTCATAATACGGAAATAGGAAGTCATGTTTTAGGAAAAACACAACACCAAATTTGTGGTTAAAATGTTACAGACGCATCTTACCTCTGCCCGCTGTAGAACGTCGAAGGCTGCGCAGTCACTTCCACCACACGAGAGAGGGGTTTGTGCCAAGGCACACGCACAGGTTGCCATAACAACAATAACTATTCCGGCTTTCATCATGGTTTTGGGACCTGGTACAAATAATGATGATAATAATAATAATACACACAAAATACACTCACATGTTACACGTAGAGAGGAAGAAAAACTTATATGACCTGGGTCTTCAATGATATATTTTTTTTAGCTATAATAACACATCAAATGTGTTTGGTTTCTTTTTCATTTTTGAAAGGGTTTTCTTTGACCTGGTTCTGATTTAGCCTTTTCGTCCTTTCTGAGTTCAATGACATCATGGACCCGTGAAGATTCCGGGGTAGAATAGGTCTTCAGCAACCCATGCTTGCCGTAAAAGGTGACTTTGCTTGTCGTAAAAGGCGACTAACGGGATCGGGTGGTCAGGCTCGCTGACTTTGTTGAAGCATGTCATCAATCCCAATTGCCTTGGATCGATGCTCATGATATTAATCACTGGATTGTCTGGTCCAGACTCGATTATTTACAGACCGCCGTCATATAGCTGGAATATTGCTGAGTGCGGCGTTAAACAACAAACCAACCAACCAACCAATGACATCATGCTGTGGTCATAATTACACATGAAACGGTTTTTGTTTTTGTTTTACATAATTGAAAGGACTTTCTTTCTTAAGAATCCTAAACATATGCAATATTCATTGGGAACATAAAAGTCCAAAGTTTAAGACAACATAGGAAACTCCATGAGACCCGGAACACCACATTCCGTACACTTCCTGCCAGGAGCGAGCGGGTTTGGTTTCAGTCACATCACTACCTGTCAGCTTGACATTGGGGAAAATACGTTGTAATGTAGGTCATAGACATTTACCCCTTTGGTTAATTCAATGAGGACGGATAGGATTCTTGCACTTCTAAGGGAAGCGACTCTGCTAAGCGAATCGCGGCTCTTCAGACGACTGCCCCTTGACTGTTAGAAATGTCTACCAAGTTTCAAATTGCATTGCTCGTGGTATGAAATTGTAATTTCAGACGGTATCGTCCTGATTAAAGACCTTTCATTGTATCAATACAGTTACAGGTTCATCAACTTAGAAATGTAGACATTTCACGAAATTAGTGATACAACAGAGGCGTAATTTAAATGTACTTACTGTTCTAGATGCCTTGCAGATGCCCCAAACCACAGGCGTCACCCTTTTAAGGGAGTCATGTTGACATCACGACGTCCCTGATTGGACGATGTTCTTTGAGCCGATATCTTATCCGCCAATACAAGTCCCTCATTTTATCAATGTTATATGACAGTTATCTCAAGTCTTAAGATTTGACAGTGTCACGGGGATGGTTCTTTTACAAGCTTTATCTGTAGCTGGAACATGGCCATCTTGCTGGCCACGTTGATATCTGGTCACAAAGTAGGGCAACCTTGCATTATGTTACGCAGCAATGGGTAATACTCTGATCAAACACATCAACTCACGCGAGATATCTGTGCATCGTATTAGCGTACTTAGAAGCATTTACTTTGTATACTTTGTACCCAGGAAGTCATCTCGTGCTGATAAGATATTTCGTGTTGGATGCTTCTTGGAGGAAATGAATGTGTATCTAAGTTATACAACGACATATGTTATTGCAACTTAACTCCAAACCAAAACATACATGCACTGTACATTCCTATCTTACAAGCGGGAACATTATTGATTTATGTAAAATTTGTGGGTCAGTAATGTAAATATTTTGTACTTATCTTAGTTTAAAAGATAATTTTGGAAGAAAAAAATCAGCGAAATATTTGCTGCTACGAGTATTTGTCAACTTTCTAACTATTCGCTTTGGCGATTCCGTAAACCAATGCTCACTCACCTCATGAGTTTTCAAATTTGAAACGTCAACACCTGAGAATAACCAGTCTCTACTATCCACCGAAACGGATTCCGTTCGGCGTAAAAGGTTAACAAACAAATAATGTTATATTCTGTCCCATTGTGTTATATATACTGCCATATTGGTCTTACACTTCAATGTGTATAACCCGAATATACTGTCACATTGTGTTCTTTTTACTATCACATTGGGTTCTGCGCAGCTAGCACACCTACATCGGGCCGATGTTGGCCTTGCATCGGCAACCGCCGGCAATATCGTCATCGGCAAACTGCAGCGGTCCGCTGTCGGGCCAATGCTGGTAATTGGCACTGACACTATCATACCAGTGTAAAATTCACTCAATATTGTTCCAATATGTTATGTAAATATATGCGTTTTCTGATATAATTATTAACTAAATATAAATGGAATTAAAATATTCATAAAGATGTCATTACCTACAGCATATCAACAAACAATTATATCTTGTAGACGTTCACGTGTCACACTGAACACTGACAGCTACATAGCAGGCTACAGTGATGTAAGATAGACGTATCCATCAAACCCATCGCGCTCAGTGAATTCTATTGTCCAGAGGCCGCAGTCGCATCGGCGTAGAAGCTATTATTATGTAATAATACAGCATCATTACCTCGTGACGTATCGTCGGTCAAGATTTAGATGAAGACAATGCACAATTCACTGATTAGGAATCAAAGTCAAAATATACGAGGCGATTACTATAAAAGTCAAGCATCTCCACTGGTCAGTACACAACACCACTGACAGTAAACTGCTTGACTGTAATCGTTCGCTGGGGATGGATTAGGTTAGGAAATTAATTACAAACTCGAATCAACACGTCAATTTTGTGATTGCTGTCAGCACAAAAAACAGTGAACATGAAATTCCTAACGTGACTTTCGGAATCTTTCAGCATTGCGTGTGCATGTCATGCGGTCTAGCTAATATTCTTACTGATCGATGAAAACAGTTGAAATGAAAAATTGCTATACAATTGATGTTTTTTAATGTCATAGTTTACATGCGAATTTTGGGGGTGTGAGGGGGGCGAAGAAGTACGGTCGTCTTATCAGGTTAAGAAAATTTATGTACATTTATGATGAAATACTGAATAAAATATTTTTAAAAAGTACTATTTCAAAGGTAATTGATGCTAAATATATATTACAAGACAATTTAACATGCCATTTATTTAATCAAAATTCAAATTAATGGTAAAACTTTGATGAGGAAAAATAGATACTGCAGTACAGATGTTTCAGGACATTATCCATTGTAGAAAAACATCCAGAGCCTTGTTTCAAATTTGATTTATTCTAACTAAAGATATATTATTTCAGTTTATCATTGTACCTTTTCCTATGTTTACAAGTAATGTAATTATGCATAAAATTACTTGTCCCCAATACTTTCCTGCTATTTTTTGCATACAAGTGTTTGTCATATGTACATACCTTTGTATCTGATCTTTTAATGATAACTGTATATTTGCACTTTTGGTTTACTGTGATGTAATCTACATATATATGGTATCATATAATAAATGAAATCTGTTTTGTCGTAACCAGACATCACAGGATTTGTTCAATATTATGTCAATATGGGGATTTCCTCACTACATTTCAATGAATGGCTATGGCTATTAAAGTGAAACTACTTTCCCATGCAATATTGGGAGGGGCTATGTTATTTGCATATATAAATACACATAATTCAATTTACTTATTTACACATATTATAAACTCATCAATTTACTTACTGGGATTCCGATAATTCTAGGGTGGGCCTTCTGCTTTTAGCTCCTAAATTTGGAAAAAGGTCCACATTTTCAAATACAATGGGGCATTTTAACATTGTGCTGTATGGGCAAGTGTGGGTGTACCTAGGGAATATATGAAATTGTCACATGAAGGGCCCATGTCAGAAAATTCCTAGAGTGAACCCTGTATTTATTAACAGGTGTCAAGACTTGAAATAATATGTACACACATATGTAAGGTGGTGCATGTGTTATCAAGTTGTGCAAGTTATCAATAACTTGTTTTGACATACTTGTGAAGTCCATTAATTGTAATTGTCAGGGTACATGAAATTACTTATAATGTGCACAATGACATTTTTTGGCTATCATTTGAAGAGCTTAGAGCTAAAAGGGGCCAAAATGCACTTTGGCCGTTTTTGCATAGTATTGCATAAATAACATCTATGAGTTCGAAAAAATATTGTATGTTTTCATTGATGCGATTTTGAAATAAAGCTACTTAAAATTCTATAAAAGGGCCAAAGTAAAGTTCCAAAAGGACCAGAGTCACTTTGCTAGATTTTAGATCAATCTCACATGTTAAATCCCATGCAAATGCCTGAGGGTAAAAAAGGGCCAAAATACAGACATTGGCCCTTTCCACCCTTACACAAATTAAAAACGTAAGTTTATTTCCTTTTTTGAATGTTTTTTATAACAACATTTATATCTCTGCTGTCAGAATGCGTTAATGTCTAGGATTTTATCGGTAAAAAAATATTCATTAACATGCATAATATTATGTGTTTTCATCGCTTTTCTCAAAACAGACTCCACATGACATTGGCCCTTATGGCTCGAAGCTCTTCATTTGTAAACAGAAGCTGAGGAGGAAGCCTGCAGCTGGGGTCTTACAAGCCACTGACAAGTACATGGCGACCCGTGTTAAAGAATGGCTTCGAGTTCCAGGAGCAAGGCTTAGAAATGTCACAAGGAAAACGCGTACTGAAAAACAGAGGTGCAGATAGGGAATCTGCAAACAAAAGTGTTGAATTGCAACGGAACAAAGAAATCCCAAAAGTTGGTGTTGACATCTTATTTTTCACAGGGTTATGCCAGGTTCTCTTGGGCACTACTGAAGTTAATAAATTATCTAAGGTATAAACTCCAAAAGATGGAGTTATGGCCTTTGCTTCATGCTTTTTTTTAAGTTGATGGAATGGGGTTGGGGGTGGGGGTGGGGGTGGGGGTGGGGGTGGGGGGAGTTTGTCTCGCAAATGAATTTGAAGCCACATAAATGAAATTGTGCAGGCCAATATGAGGGGTATATGTTTAGACTGAAGTTTAAACTTGGTTTTGAGAATGTATGTTTCACATCCGCCTTGTTGCAGGTAGTAACACTGTTTTCTTGTAAATAATAATAAATTGATAATAAAGTTTATTATTCTGTTTGGCTCTTTGTGTTTAATTATAAGTATTAACTACACATGTATTAAGGTACATTAAAAATAGTACTGTAACTAATGCTTGGATGGTGATAGGACTTGAGAGGTTGGACAATTCTAAACCTGTAATTACTGTCAGGCCAATGCCAACCCAATCCTGCGCGGATAATTATTGTCGACGTTGGGCCGATGTCCATCCGATGCTGAGTCGATAACAATTGCCTATGTTAGGCCGATGGCTGGCCAGATACTATTTACGACGTTGGGCCGATGTCGATCCGATGAGCAAAACTTCATCGGCCCGACGATGTTTGCCCACGCTGGGCCGGTGCAGTACCGATGCAGGGCCGATGAAGTTTGCCGACGTAGAGCCGATGTCGATCCGATGAGCAAAACTTCATCGGCCCGACGATGTTTGCCGACGCTGGGCCAATGCAGGGCCGACGTTGGGCCGATGTCGATCCGATGAGCAAAACTTCATCGGCCCGACGATGTTTGCCCACGCTGGGCCGGTGCAGTGCCGATGCAGGGCCGATGAAGTTTGCCGACGTTTGCCGACGTAGGGCCGATGTCGATCCGATGAGCAAATCTTCATCGGCATGATGCAGTATGCCGACGGTGGGCCAATGGTATAGCCGACGTTGGGCCGATGCAGGGCCCATGATGGCATGCAGGGCCGATGATGGCATGCTACCTCGGTGCATACTCCAGTGTATATACTCCGTATAATCTGTCACCCTGTGTGCTTTATACTTCAGTGTATATACCCCATGCATAGTGTCGCCCTGTTCTGTATACCCCAGTGTATATGTTACAGGGAATTTAGTTAATGTCTGATTCACTCAGGGAATATACATTATCCCTAAATGTTTCAGGTATTATATATATTACCTGATTTAACATCAAGTTTGTTAGACATATTCCCTGCAATTACTTTCGAGGCTCTCATATGGTCAAACTTGCCCCTCAGATATATTTGACATGATAACAAATACCTTTGACTTAACTTAACGTGTATATATATACATGTTAAGTGAAAGGTATTTGTTATCAATTTATATATACTGTCACAGGGTGTTCTATGTACTCCAGTGTATATACCATGGAAATACAGTCACATTGTGTTCTGTATACTTCAGTGTATATGCCCCGTATATACTGTCACATTGTGTTCTGTATACTCCAGTGTATATGCCCCGTATATACTGTCACATTGTGTTCTGTATACTCCAGTGTATATGCCCCGTATATACAGTCACATTGTGTTCTGTATACTCCAGTGTATATGCCCCGTATATACAGTCACATTGTGTTCTGTATACTCCAGTGTATATGCCCCGTATATACTGTCACATTGTGTTCTGTATCCTCCAGTATGTATACCACATACACAGTCACAATGTGTCCTATATACACCAGTGCGTCTCCAATAAATACTGTCACGTTGTGTTCTGTATACTCCATCATGCATTTAGCATATATACTTTCAATAAACATCAGCGGGTATAACTATATATACTGTCACTTTGTGTTTGTATACGTCAATGTATATGTACCATATATTGTCATTTTGTGTTCAATGTCCGCATATGTTTATATATCTCATGATGTTTCATTGTTTATCGTATACTCCTTGTGTCCAGCATGGTTGACGGTTGTTTTCTGTAGGTTTCGCACAGGTTAGTACAAAATTACAAAAAATAATGGTTGTCCTGTTCAGCTCCCCTTTTCAGAGAAAAAGAACTGTACGGGAAAATGATTGAGTCTCTCACAAATATCCTACATAGTAAATGTTAGAATACTGCAACCTGCTACGGATTCCAGGTCAGATAAGGTCCGTCGGATCTCCGAATAAACATACTTGACTGATTGCGTGTCATCCTGCCTGATATAGCGTGCAGCAGTGCCTCTTCACAGTGTAATTTGGGTAGCCTAGTGGTTAAAGCGTTCGCACGTCACGCCGAAGACCCGGGTTCGATTCCCGACATGGGTACTATGTGTGAAGCCCATTTCTGGTGTCCCCCGCCGTGATATTGCTGGAATATTGCTAAAAGCGGCGTAAAACCGTACTCACTCACTCACTCACTCACTCACTCACTCACTCACTCACTCACAGTGTAATTATTCAGGATATAACGAATTAAAGTACACCACTAAGCACGTATATGTTTGTATGCATTACTGAGTGTGATGTTTGTAATGTTTGACTAAAATGTATTTTGTTTGGGCTCCAAAGACAACATCCGTAGTCATATACTTTTATTTTAGCTATAACATACTACAACGAACTTTTTAAATCATTCTTAAATCTTACAAAACAGTTATGTTTACAGTCGTAGGTATTTATAAATGGTTTCCACAAATCGTGGGTTTGGGTTGGCTCGAACTTCTGGGACATGGCCCATTTCTATATGAACGTCAACATCAGTAACTGCAGTTATCTCAAGAGACGTCCATGTTGGTACGACGTTCTTTATGACTTCCCATGTGGTTTATTTAGTCCATGTCTCCCAACCAAGGCCATCTTGAAGGTCAGAGGGCGTCAATGATGTACTCAACAGTACACATGAGCGGCTGGACTGTTCAAAACTAAAGCTCTGACAGGTAGCCACTACTGCGCACGATGACGCGCATCGTATCCGGGAGGGCGAGGTCACTTCCTCTAAGACAGGTCCCAGTCTGTTTTTCTGGTCCTTCCCCATCCTATGCCAGTGGCGTGTTACGAAACCTGCAAAACAACCACTACATGCAATGCATCATTATGCTTATATGACCTCAAGCAATATTGGAGTTGATTTTCAAGGTTCATTTGCTATCAAAGGCTCATAACTACAAATTAATATCAATTCAATTATATTGCTACGCTTGAACAACGATCGATAACGGATCGCACTTTTTTCTTAATAAAAATTATATTATAATGGCAGCATCCATCCATCCATCCATCCATCCATCCATCTATCCATCCATCCATCCATCCATCCATCCCATGAAAAGCAAATACCCTGATGTGAGACTGCATTGACAGGAAGTACCTTTACCGATTACTGAGTCACATATGACGACAGTTGCCAATTTGTATGTTAGCTGCAAAAACCTCATTTTAAAAATTTCAATCTAGATGGCGTAGTGCAAAGTGCGATCTGTATATGGTGCATGACATTTCTTTATTTAGCGGCTTACACTGTGACGTGTTACAGCTCTGGGTCTCTTCACCATGGCCCAAACAGTAATCTTCATTTTCCTGTGGGGCGGGGTTGTCACATGATCTCACACGAGACCTCGGTGTTTGGCAGCCACATGGCGACCATTCACCCCATTCGCCCCACCCGCTATTAACCTCTGTGAAGGACAGATCAAGACAATGGGAAAGTTGATGAACATTATTATGAAAACCATTATTACTGTAAGATGTACGACTACATGCAAACAGACCCTGCCCATCCACCCCATCTCCACCCAAGGTAAGGTTTGCAACCAAATTTAAACCAACACAGATATAATGTAATGCATTTGCATATCTGCTTACTGTACATACAGTTACACTAAATTGTTAGGCACGTGAAGATCCGGGTTAGAATAGGTCTTCAGCAACCCATGCTTGCCATAAGAGGCGATCATGCCTGTCGTAAGGGGCAACTAATAGGATCGGGTGATCAGGCTTGGTTCATGCATGTCATCGTATTCTAGTTGGGTAGATCGATGCTCATGATGTCAATCACTGGATTGTCTGGTCCAGACTCGACTATTTACAATCTCCGTCATGTATGGAATATTGCTGAGTGCGGCGTGAAAAGGAAATTTTGATATTATATAGCAATATGTATAGATATAAAACGTCAAGGCCAGAAAATAACCAGTCTCGACTATCCCACGAAACAGATTCCATCGGGCGTAAAAGGGTAATATCGGTGAAAGATATACAAATGGATCACAGATAATCAATGATGACACCAGGTGTTCGCGAAATGGGTAAGCATGTCCTATGCTACCGGTCGCACCCTCACACAATGTAAGGAAAGTATGTGTTTTTTGCATGACACCGCATTGCAGTACTTAAAAGGAACACTCATGCTCTAGACCTTTTAAGCCATAAATAAGTAATGTTTTTTTTATATCAAAAGACAGATCGTGCACGTGCTCAAGGAAGTAAAACCACCATACTGTAACATAAAATTGACTTAATAGAAGACAGATTTCAGATTCTATTACTATTACTATCTACTACAGATTACTATGGGCAACACGGGTTTTTATTCCACCAAGGATAACACAACTCCGCCGTTCTGCCAGTTGGTAGCGGTCAATTTCAGCGGACACTCATCCAAGTTGAGGAGTTGACCCTTATACCTGTACGCGTGTCCATCTCATCAATGCGAAATCGCAAAGTGCGCAATCTGTATCAGTTGAAGGTGCTCGGTAAATCTCACCTATATCTACTTCGCATAGGTAGTCAAGGGGCATCACGCACGGAACCGGCTCCCAGGAGTGCACCCCAACCTGTCCACTGAGTGCAAGGCAATGATCTTGGGACAAATAAAAACATCTTCTTCTCAGACAACGTAAAGCATAGTTCCATATCACGATACGATCGTATATCTGGATAAGTCAACACAATTTTCTATGTTTAATACATCGAGCATACAAACTGCTTAATATATATGTATTATATTAGATTATGTCCCCAATATTTTCAAAATAGCCCTCTTGCATGCACAGGGGAATAATGGAGCCTCAGACTGAATTACTGAAGTTCACTCGACCTAAATTTAACACAATCCTTGTTCAACAATACCCTTACCTGGTGGAGGTGTGGCAAGAAGACCTATCCGTGACCAAAGGAGAGGTGTGTAGTCACCCCACATCCACGATCCGTCAGCTGTTGCCTTCAGCCCCACCCACACAGGGTTTCCCACGACGCCTTGAGCGTCCCTGGGTACAGAATTACACTTTGGGTCGTATTCACGAGCTGATTTTTAAGCATTTGGTTTAATGACGAGAACATCATTTTGTCGACGTAGCACGAGTCTATATAGCCTTTGTGTAATATGCTAGCTATGACTGAAGAAACTCACAGTTGAAGTTATGTGAGTGTCCGCGTTTTGGATTCACGCAGCTTGAAGCAACATTTCAGTTATTTTAAGAAAGGAGGCACCAAGGATGCGCCTCACTCAATGTACCAGTTACTGAAGACAAAGTGAGTGAATGAGGATTTTGGCCGCCTTCGGCACTATTTAAGCAATATCACGGCGGGAGTCACCAGAAATAGGCTTCACACATTGTACCCATGAATGGAATCGATCCCTAGATGACGTGGCGTGGCCCTACAGCAGAACTATCCTGCTGACAGGAAGGTTACCTAAATGACGTTACGTAGCCCCACCACGGAACTATCCGGCTGACAGATAGGTTACCTAAATGACGTGACGTAGTTCTTCCACTGAACTATCCTGCTGACAGAAAGGTTACTTAAATGACGTGACGTAGTTCTTCCACTGAACTATCCGGCTGACAGAAAGGTTACCTAAATGACGTGACGTAGCCCAACCACGGAACTATCCTGCTGAAAGAAAGGTTACTTAAATGACGTGACGTAGTTCTTCCACTGAACTATCCGGCTGACAGAAAGGTTACCTAAATGACGTTACGTAGCCCCACCACGGAACTATCCTGCTGAAAGAAAGGTTACTTAAATGACGTGACGTAGTTCCACCACGGAACTATCCGGCTGACAGAAAGGTTACCTAAGTGACGTGACGAAGCCCCACCACGGAACTATTCGGCTGACAGAAAGGTTACCTAAATGACGTTACGTATCTCCACCACGGAACTATCCGGCTGACAGAAAGGTTACCTAAATGACGTTACGTAGCCCCACCACGGAACTATCCTGCTGACAGAAAGGTTACCTAAGTGACGTGACGAAGCCCCACCACGGAACAATCCTGCTGACAGAAAGGTTACCTAAATGACGTGACGTAGCTCTCCTCTTGATCGTCGTCAATAGAAACAAGATGTCCGCCTTCGTCAAAGCAATTGTCATCGGCGGTGGTCCAGTCTCTGGGATTTGTCATGTACATGTAGCAGTGGGGACCCTCCACATGCCACGGTGGCGGGCAGCCTGGGTAGTGAATATAAAGAAACGTAATGAACTACACAGCATTTACTTGGGATAAAACTTGAGTTACCCCCTCTTGAAATTTGTAACAGAGTTTAGCACTGCCCTTTATACACGCAACATAGCGAATATTGAGTGGTTTGTGTCCTATGCATGATCGGTAAGTAATATCATCAGCCTTGCTCACACTTTAATAAACTCTTCTATCATTGTAACATATCATGGACTTTGAACTCAAACGAGTTATGAGGTGAGGTGAGGTGAAATGGGGTTTAACGTCGCGTTCAAGATTATTCCACATATATAGCGACGTGCATGCACGTGTATGTGTGTGTGTGACTGCTTGTACTAGTCCGGACTGATGCCGATTTATAGTATTAGCACACTGAGATACCATGCCGCAGTTTAACATGAATACCCCACTCAGACACAGTATACTGACTCCGAGCCGACCAGTCCTTGTTTTAGCCCCTTAATGCCGAGCGCCAGACAGGGTAACAACGTTTTGGTATGACGCGGCTGGGGATCGAACCCCGAACCTTCCGCTCTCCGGGCGGACGCTCTACCATTAGACCACGGAGGCGGTCTCAAACGAGTTATGCCCTACATGAGACATAATATCCCCCTCACTGTTTCCCTCGGCATGCCTCCTCTCGGTATTTAACCACAGTGATACTGTATAAGTGAGTGAGTGAGTGTGTGTGAGTTGGGTTTAACGCCCCTTTGAACAGTGTTTTAGTTATATCAAGGCGTGTCAGCTTAATGTGGGAGGAATTGTCGAAGGGATGTGGGTCTCAGACGTTTACCACTTTGGTGACACCAGTGAGCACGGTTGTGGTGCTGACAAAATGGGGACGAACCGATGTGGACGCCAAACATCTATGATCGTTGGTTCGAATCCCGGTTATGTTTCTTGGTTTGTCAGCACCCTACCCATGTTCGTGGGTTTCACCAAAGTGGTAAACGTCTAAGACATGCATCACTTTTGCTTTCCACTCACATTACGCTGACACGCGGTGATACAACTGGAATACTCTTCAAAGCCGCGTTAAACCCAACTCACTCACTCGGTCATAGTAAAATTGGGTTTTATTGCTGCTTTGAACAGCAATTCAGTTGTATCTAGGCTTGTCAAGTTTTTGCGGGAGGAAAACCGGAAGTGAGGTATATTTTCTACGTTTACGACTTTGGTTCAACCCACGAGCACTGTTACATGTAGGGTCCTGAGAAAGCGAGGGCGTACCTGGGTAGCATCCTGCACGCCTAAGGCCGTCTAATTCCTGCATCTGAGTTGACTTTCAGCGTTAGTATGTACACAATTCACCCTCAAAGACACCATTTCGTTGTCAAGATGGACAAGGAAAATAATTAATACCTATACACAGAGCATGTTTGACTCATCTGGTCAAAACCGCCTCCGTGGTCTAGTGGTAGAGCGTCCGCCCGGAGAGCGGAAGGTTCGGGGTTCGATGCCCGGCCGCGTCATACCAAAAGACGTTAAAAGATGGTACTTGTTGTAACCCTGTCTGGCGCTCGGCATTAAAGGGCTAAAACAAGGACTGGTCGGCTCGGAGTCAGTATACTGTGTCTGAGTGGGGTATTCATGTTAAACTGCGGCATGGTATCTCAGTGTGCTAGCACTATAAATTGGCATCAGTCCGGACTAGTACAAGCAGCCACACACACACGTGCATGCACGTCGCTATATAAGTGCAATAATCTTGGACGCGACGTTAAACCCCATTTAACCTCACCTCACCTCATCTGGTCAAAGAACATGTTTGTTTCAATGAACGACCTGACAATGCTCAGATTTAAAAGGGGGTCGGAGATCGCGAGACGAGAAAACATGTTATTTAACAAGAAAAGGTTCAATGTTCTATTTGTTATGCACTGTTAACTGGTCTTGCAACAACAATGTGACCAAGGCGGACTGAAAGTAAGGAAGAGAATTTATGGATGTCAACTTTTATATTTTGAGGATCACAACGTTTCGGAGTATATAATATGTATGTTCCTGTTAAGTTTCCACCTTTGTTATCTTATTACTTTTGTTGTTATTGGTACATATATATATCTTCTCTACTTCAAACACGAAGGAGTAAGTATCTACTCCGAGGTTGTGTTCCTTATAATAAAGAAGTTGACATCCATAAATTCTCCTCCTCATGTGTATCACCTCTAAAAGTCTCTTAGAGGACTGAAATTAGTTTCGGAATCGAGATACAGTAAACTACGGTTAAAACGAACTCAAAGGGACTGCTAATCTTAGTTCGTTATAACCGTAGTTCGTTATAAGCATATACACAGCAATGGCCTGGACCAAAAAATAAATTCGTTATATCCGTCAGTTCGTTATAAGTGTGATCGTTATAACCGTAGTTTACTGTACCATTAAACGAGAGCCACATAGAGAAAATGTTATTTTTTCTGATAACCGCTGAGTATATTGTTCTATATACCTACCCCAGATTGGCGAGATCGCAAGAAGCAGCCATATACCGGACAGTGCCATAACTCTGTATCCTCAGTGAAAGTGGAAATCATGATTGAAGTTATAGAACATGACCGCCCTTTCACCACCATTAATGAATTCATGATTATTGGTGAATCCCAGAGAGCATCACTTAGCGCCATTAGGGGTAAGCAATCTGTTCTCTCAGGGTCGTGACTCCATATAGCATTTGAAAGGAAAATAATCATATGGACATTGCACCTTATTCAAAGCAAAGGTTTTACAGATAAAGCCACCTTACCAGTAGTCGGGGGAATCTATGAACGCAGTGTCATCATTATAATCAGATAATTAGAAAAGGACAGATTTGTTCCCTAAGGACATTTTACGTTCAGGTACTGTTATTATAACGGATCAATCGTCAGTCAAACACTAATAGATCAGGATCGATATACAAATAAATGATTATCCTGTAATGTCTCCGTTTTAGGTGAGGAATGATTAAACACACCTAGAATCTGTTTGGAGGGTAGAAATACACCGTGGAGCCTATGTATGACGTCAGTGTGTGTGTGTGTGTGTGTGTGTGTGTGTGTGTGTGTGTGTGTGTGTGTGTGTGTGTGTGTGTGTGTGTGTGTGTGTGTGTGTGTTATCGGGCAAAAGTTACATTAAAAAACATACTGGTCTCTTTGATGGAGGACTCGAACTGACTACACCAATAGCATAAAGCCCGTTCAGAGATGAGGTGAGGTGAAATGGGCCTTCTCGTCGCGTTCAAGGTTATTTCCCTTTTACAGCGACGTGTATGCACGTATGTGTGTTATAATGTGTTATAATGCTTGCACACTGAGATACCATGCCGCAGTCGGACATGGGTACCCCACTCAGGCACTGTATGCTGACTCGCCTAATACTTATCCCTTTACTGCACTCAGCAATATTCCACCTATATGACGGCGGTTTGTGAATAATCGACTTTGGAACAGACAATCCAGCGATTGACATCGTGAGCATCGATCCACGCCACTGGGATACTATGACATGCTTCAACCAAGTAGGCGAGCCTGACCACCCGATCCCGTTAGTCGCCTCTTAGGACAAGCATAGTCGCACGCTACTACTATCATTGCAACACTAAAGAAACACACAACAAACATACGATCTAACCTATGGCCACAACCACGGATAAATACAGGACATTATTCTACACAGAGACTCACAACGCCTCAGTGTGCTCAACAATCTATTTAAATACCAATCTGTTTTAAGTGTAATTGAGTCTGAAGCTATTTCCATGGTAACCACCAATGTCACTGGATTAACATTCGGCACCTAAACTTGCAATTCACCTTAAGGGACGGACCAGTTAATGTTTTGTCTTAACAAAATAATTTGTTCCACATCAACATAAAGAAATTACCCAGGTCTGTTCGTTGGACATGCTTGGCGTCCTAAAATGTATTGTCGAAAAAAATTAAAGAAAATATAGACCCTTAAATATAGGACGTCAATGCAAGAAAATAATCGGCCAAAACAGATTCCATGGTCTTCAAAAGGCAAAATGGCGGTGAAAATTAATGACACGAGGTGTTCACGTGAAGGATAAGCAGAATTACTCTTGCCATACGGTGGAAGAGATCCCCCCAGAAAAAATAACAAATGGTGGGCCCATCGCCTTCTACATCATCATCATCATCATCATCATCATCATCATCATCATCATCCATTGCCCATCCATCACTACTCCATCACAGCCATCGCCCACTCAATCATCATCCATCACCCACCCCATCACAGCCATCGCCCACTCTATCACCATCCATCACCCACTCCATCACAGCCATCGCCCACTCCATCACAGCCATCGCCCACTCCATCACAGCCATCGCCCACACTATCACAGCCATCGCCCACTCCATCACAGCCATCGCCCACTCCATCACAGCCATCGCCCACACTATCACAGCCATCGCCCACTCTATCACCATCCATCACCCACTCCATCACAGCCATCGCCCACTCTATCACCATCCATCACCCACTCCATCACAGCCATCGCCCACTCCATCACAGCCATCGCCCACTCTATCACCATCCATCACCCACTCCATCACAGCCATCGCCCACTCCATCACAGCCATCGCCCACACTATCACAGCCATCGCCCACTCCATCACAGCCATCGCCCACTCCATCACAGCCATCGCCCACACTATCACAGCCATCGCCCACTCTATCA
Source organism: Haliotis rufescens (assembly GCF_023055435.1). Lineage (NCBI taxonomy): Eukaryota > Metazoa > Mollusca > Gastropoda > Lepetellida > Haliotidae > Haliotis > Haliotis rufescens. The sequence goes on along the minus strand of NW_025964334.1, from coordinate 26,288,056 downwards.
CCATCCATCACCCACTCCATCACAGCCATCGCCCACTCCATCACAGCCATCGCCCACTCTATCACCATCCATCACCCACTCCATCACAGCCATCGCCCACTCCATCACAGCCATCGCCCACTCTATCACCATCCATCGCCCACTCCATCACAGCCATCGCTCACTCAATCATCATCCATCACCCACTCTATCACCATCCATCACCCACTCTATCACCATCCATCACCCACTCTATCACCATCCATCACCCACTCTATCACCATCCATCACCCACTCCATCACAGCCATCGCCCGCTCTATCACCATCCATCGCTCACTCCATCACAGCCATCGCCCACTCTATCACCATCTATCACCCACTCTATCACCATCCATCACCCACTCTATCACCATCCATCACCCACTCTATCACCATCCATCACCCACTCCATCACAGCCATCGCCCACTCTATCACCATCCATCGCCCACTCTATCACCATCCATCGCCCACTCTATCACCATCCATCGCCCACTCTATCACCATCCATCACCCACTCCATCACAGCCATCGCCCGCTCTATCACCATCCATCGCCCACTCTATCACCATCCATCGCCCACTCCATCGCCATCCATCGCCCTTTCCATCCCCATCCATCACCCTCTCATCACCATCCATCACCCTCTCATCACCATCCATCACCAACTCTTCACCATCCATCGCCCACTCATCACCATCCATTGCCCACTCTATCACCATCCATCACCCACTCATCACCATCCATCGCCCACTCATCACCATCCATCGCCCACTCTATCACCATCCATCACCCACTCCATCACAGCCATCGCCCACTCAATCATCATCCATCACCCACTCCATCACAGCCATCGCCCACTCTATCACCATCTATCACCCACTCTATCACCATCCATCACCCACTCCATCACAGCCATCGCCCACTCAATCATCATCCATCACCCACTCCATCACAGCCATCGCCCACTCTATCACCATCTATCACCCACTCTATCACCATCCATCACCCACTCTATCACCATCCATCGCTCACTCTATCACCATCCATCACCCACTCTATCACCATCTATCACCCACTCTATCACCATCCATCACCCACTCTATCACCATCCATCGCCCACTCTATCACCATCCATCACCCACTCCATCACAGCCATCGCCCACTCAATCATCATCCATCACCCACTCCATCACAGCCATCGCCCACTCTATCACCATCTATCACCCACTCTATCACCATCCATCACCCACTCTATCACCATCCATCGCTCACTCTATCACCATCCATCACCCACTCTATCACCATCTATCACCCACTCTATCACCATCCATCACCCACTCTATCACCATCCATCACCCACTCCATCACAGCCATCGCCCGCTCTATCACCATCTATCACCCACTCTATCACCATCCATCACCCACTCCATCACAGCCATCGCCCACTCTATCACCATCTATCACCCACTCTATCACCATCCATCACCCACTCTATCACCATCCATCGCCCACTCTATCACCATCTATCACCCACTCTATCACCATCCATCACCCACTCTATCACCATCCATCACCCACTCTATCACCATCCATCACCCACTCCATCACAGCCATCGCCCGCTCTATCACCATCCATCGCTCACTCTATCACCATCCATCGCCCACTCTATCACCATCTATCACCCACTCTATCACCATCCATCACCCACTCTATCACCATCCATCACCCACTCTATCACCATCCATCACCCACTCTATCACCATCCATCACCCACTCTATCACCATCCATCACCCACTCCATCACAGCCATCGCCCGCTCTATCACCATCCATCGCCCGCTCTATCACCATCCATCACCCACTCCATCACAGCCATCGCCCACTCTATCACCATCCATCACCCACTCCATCACAGCCATCGCCCGCTCTATCACCATCCATCGCCCGCTCTATCATCATCCATCACCCACTCCATCACAGCCATCGCCCACTCTATCACCATCCATCACCCACTCTATCACCATCCATCACCCACTCTATCACCATCCATCACCCATTCTATCACCATCCATCACCCACTCCATCACAGCCATCGCCCGCTCTATCACCATCCATCGCTCACTCTATCACCATCCATCACCCACTCCATCACAGCCATCGCCCACTCTATCACCATCCATCGCCCACTCTATCACCATCCATCGCCCACTCTATCACCATCCATCGCCCACTCTATCACCATCCATCACCCACTCCATCACAGCCATCGCCCGCTCTATCACCATCCATCGCCCACTCTATCACCATCCATCGCCCACTCCATCGCCATCCATCGCCCTTTCCATCCCCATCCATCACCCTCTCATCACCATCCATCACCCTCTCATCACCATCCATCACCAACTCTTCACCATCCATCGCCCACTCATCACCATCCATTGCCCACTCTATCACCATCCATCACCCACTCATCACCATCCATCGCCCACTCATCACCATCCATCGCCCACTCTATCACCATCCATCACCCACTCATCACCATCCATCGCCCACTCATCACCATCCATCGCCCACTCTATCACAGCCATCACCCACTCCATCACCATCCATCACCCACTCCATCACCATCCATCACCCACTCTATCACCATCCATCTCCCACTCCATCACCATCCATCGCCCTTTCCATCACCATCCATCACCCTCTCATCACCATCCATCACCCTCTCATCACCATCCATCACCAACTCTTCACAATCCATCGCCCACTCATCACCATCCATCGCCCACTCCATCACCATCCATCGCCCACTCCATCCCCATCCATCGCCCACTCAATCACCGTTCACCGCCCACTCCATCACCATCCATCGCCCACTCATCACCATTTATCACCCTCTCATCCCCATCCATCACCCTCTCATCACCATCCATCGCCCACTCAATCACCGTTCACCGCCCACTCCATCACCATCCATCGCCCACTCATCACCATTCATCACCCACTCATCACCATCAAACGCCCACTCCATCACCATCCATCACCCACTCTTTCACATCCATCGCCAATTTATCACCATCCATCGCCCACTCTATCACCATCCATCGCCCACTCTATCACCATCCATCGCCCATTTATCACCATCCACCACCCACTCCATCACATACATCGCCTACTCATCACCATCCATCGCCTACTCCATTACCATCCATCACCCACTGCATCACCTGCACCGTTCACCGCCCACTCCATCACCATCCATCGCCCACTCCATCACCATCCATCACCCACTCTATCACCATCCATCTCCCACTCCATCACCATCCATCGCCCTTTCCATCACCATCCATCACCCTCTCATCACCCTCTCATCACCATCCATCACCAACTCTTCACAATCCATCGCCCACTCATCACCATCCATCGCCCACTCCATCACCATCCATCGCCCACTCCATCCCCATCCATCGCCCACTCAATCACCGTTCACCGCCCACTCCATCACCATCCATCGCCCACTCATCACCATTCATCACCCTCTCATCCCCATCCATCACCCTCTCATCACCATCCATCGCCCACTCAATCACCGTTCACCGCCCACTCCATCACCATCCATCGCCCACTCATCACCATTCATCACCCACTCATCACCATCAAACGCCCACTCCATCACCATCCATCACCCACTCTTTCACATCCATCGCCAATTTATCACCATCCATCGCCCACTCTATCACCATCCATCGCCCACTCTATCACCATCCATCGCCCACTCTATCACCATCCATCGCCCATTTATCACCATCCACCACCCACTCCATCACATACATCGCCTACTCATCACCATCCATCGCCTACTCCATTACCATCCATCACCCACTGCATCACCTGCACCGTTCACCGCCCACTCCATCACCATCCATCGCCCACTCATCACCGTCGACCCCCAACGCCCGTTACATCACCATCACCATCCATCCTCCACTCCATCACCATCCTTCGCCTACTCTATCATCACCATCCAAACCCACCATCGCCTTGTCGAGCCATCACTAAACCATAGTCAGTATTTGTGAAATATGTTTCCCGTGAGAAAGAGCAGGTAAACAATCAAGAGCTATCGTGTTCATTCTGATTAAAGTTGCAACCTTGTATCACAAACCAACAATGTATTGCGAGGGGAAAGTGTGTTTGGCCAGGTGCGTTTCCTTCTGACGATGCACCTGTTTTTTTCTACGCACGAACAACACAACGCCGTAGGACCAAACCTTCGCGAAATGTAAAGTGTCGTTACAAGGAAACTTTCGAATAAATGTTGCAGACAGCTTCTATTAAATTATATGTACTTTATGTACCATTCTACGATTGGTCCAAATTATTTGGAAGGAAAGCTAACGAGATATGAGGCTTTACTTCTTACATACCATAAAACTCCAGCTTTAATGAAGTAAAATATTCAGTTCAATTGCCAATACGTTGACCATTGTGTGAGTGGCGGGCAGGACATGCTTGCCCTTTTCGTGAGCACCTGGTGTGATCACTGATTTTCAGTTCTCCATTCATATGATTTTCACTGCTGTTTTTCCTTTTGCGGCCTATGGAGTTTCGTCGGATGGTCGAATATGGTTATTCTCTGGTGTTGTTCCATATTAACCTATGGTGATTAAATTTAAAGAACCCTCTGCCTTTGATTTATAATTACATTATATGTGTCCCGACAGGAGAAAGGGGACCTCATGGATGCTAGGATACAATTGTGTGGTGACGAATAAAGAAAGACGTACGTGTGACCTTACTTCCTTTTAAATCGCCATGTAGATATTACGCGGAATGTACAAATATATCTTATTTTTCTCGTTAGTTCGTAATGTAATAAAAGCATTATTTCAATTTTTTTTATCATACATGTCTACTTTCGATTAATCAGTCAGTATATCCAAATTATTACAACAGTTATTTTTTCAAGTCTAGAAATGGGATTTTACATAAAAATAATCCAAATGTTTGATGCCAAGTATTTCTGTAATAAATAAGAATTGAAGCTTGTGCATTGTGTTCCTGTTTTCCTTAGACACTGTATTTTTAAAATCTAATGAGAAGTCAAAATGTGATTTTTCATCCATAAGGTCCGACTGATTATGTTTCTAGGTTTGTCAGCACCATACCCGTGCTCGTGGGTTTCACCGAAGTGGTAAACGTCCGAGACCTTCATCACTTCGGGCTTTCCTCCCACATTAAGCTGACCCGCCGAGATATAACTGGAATAATGTTAAAAGCGGCGTTAAACCAAACTCACTCACTCACTGATAATAAGTATAGTTGAACATTTAACACTGCAACATATCAAATAAGTTGCAGGTATGAAGATGGGAGGCTGGCAGCATCTTTGGTATAAGTTACCAGCCAGGTTGTCTTCAATTAGGAGATAAACATACTGTGTTTTCAATGTAGAGCTAGGTTACCTGTAGATTTAACCCCGCTAAATTGAATTTGGAACCGAACGCGCAGCGTGAGGTTTCAAATGTTAAATTTAGCGCGGTTAAATCTACAGGTAACCTAGCTGTACATTGAAAACACAGATTGTTTATCTCCATTCTACCATGACTAAATAAAACGCGAACTCTTTGGTGTTAGCAAATATACTGAGTGAAGCGGCATGGGTTTAGTACAGTGTTTTGAGTGGGTTATCGATCTGAATTACGGAATCACCGAACAAAATATGGTGCCGTATATACTAAAGCAGTTTGTTTACACCGTAATACTTCACTCGAACATGTGACAGGCATTGAAAGCATATAAGCACGTCAACTTGGTAAGCTAACATGAGGTGGGCATCCCGAAAGAAAACAAAACAAGTTTTGCAAGGCTTTCGCTCTACATCGCACGTCACCATTATGACGTCATATCGCTCATTGTGACGCAAAAGATATGACGTCACAGTCGTGTATAGAAAAGCGCCAAAATTCCAAGCTCTCTGTTGTCTCCAAAACGTAAATACATTCCCTTTGTTGATTTCTATCGTTTTTTTTCTGCACGAAATGTATTGCCACACATCCTTTGAATATTGTAGTAACCGCATCTGGGCATTTTGTAACCTGTAATTGTAGATATAGTTATTTAAATATGCCTACCGACAATGACTGAAAATAGTACTATTCTATGAATATTAGCTTCCGCGGTGATGCGGCCGTCAAACCATCTGTTTCAATCAGAGGGGGTTTATTGTGATTTAATAGCCTCTGATTGACCAATCAGAATCGAGTAAATTCCAAATTCATGGTAGAATGTATTGAATCACACTTGCCAGAAAGTGCCAGGAATGCCAGTACATGTAAATATATTCCATGTGCGTATGATATAGCTTTAACTTAATGACGAATTTATGTTTAAAAAGATACTTGTAAAACACAAGATTCGATGATTTGAAATCGAAGTAAGTGAGAAATTTTCGTTCAAAGCTCATTCGTATTGTAGTTTTAAGGGTTCGAACAAATACTATTCATTGTTAATAAAATAAAAATTCTTACATAAAATAAACAGCGGCATACAGAAAATTGAAATCATTGTGCCTAAAGAAAACGTCCTTGTGTTTTATTGTTATGTTCGCAACAAGGCTTCAGTTGCATGTGTATATTACATTTTGGTTTTAATGTGTTCATTGTTACCTTGCTGTAGCAATGATTAGAATCTCTGTTGCTGAAATTGTATTAATGAGGCCAGCCATGAACGCAGTACTTCTTCAGGGCGCTGTTATAAAAGTCCGGTATGTTGATGAGGGTGGCGACTGTGAGATGGCGTCCGTCATCATGACTCTTCTTCTCTATGCCGCTGTCTGTGTGGTGTGGCTGTTCGGTAAGCATTAGAGTTGTCATAGAAACTGCCGGGCTAGAGAAAGTATACACCCACGTTTGAGGGTGCCTAAAAATGAAACAAACGAGAAATTAATATTCGATGGTGATGTCTTTGACATGGGTATCATAGTTGTGATTTTGACCTTAAGTTTACAGTGTTTCGGCGACTGTTTTCATCCTAATAACGTTGCCGTAAAAGGCGACTATGTTTGTCGTAATAATGGAATGCATTGTTGGTTAACTAGAAAACCTGTTAATGGTGCTTTTCCATGTCCCTTCATTTACTACTCCACATTTTCCAATACATTGATTCATAATTTAATCTTGAGGCCTTATTTAGACAGTAACAGTTTACTTACGAGCTGGCCCGTCGAGAACCGGGTTAGAATAGGTATAAAGCAACCCATTCTTGCCGTGAAAGGCGACTATGTCGTAAGAGGCGACTAACGGGATCGGGTGGTCAGGCTCGCTGACTTGGTTGATACATGTCATCGTGTCCCAATTGCGTGGGTCGATGCTCATGATGTCAGTCACTGGATTGTCGTGTCCAGACTCGATTATTTACAGACCGCCGTCATATAGCTGTAATATGTCTGGGTGCGGCGTTAAACAACAAACATCCTCATAACATTTGTATAACGTTTGTAATTTGGGGGTCAAATCCATTTTTCGAGTTTATACTTTCTTTTGCCCGACATTTTAGTTGTTTTAAGCATCCAGTGCATAACGTTTCCATTCTATGCTGCTAAATACCCGGGACTTTCTCTCCGAAAGTTCGTTTTGTAAGTTATACTCTCGATCTCAGCATCTCTTTTCTTTAACCTCATACTGATTATATCGGAAGACTATTTCAAATAATCGATCGCCGCTACTAGCTGCAAGATTGCTGATGCGGCGTTAAACAATATTCGCTCACTCACGTTTCATTCCAATCTTACTCAAAACATGAATGGTCCGGGAATGTGTACTTTATGACAGTTGAGGATGTCAGACAATCCTGTCTAAAGAATGTACTCCGCGGTGATCTAGGATTGAAATAAGTACCAGAAAATATTGGAAAACCAAAATTGCTCACTGGACATACGTTGGACAATCTCATTAAAATCAAACCTTAGTTCTCGCTACCACAAAACAAATATTTTAGGACAACCCGTTACAGAACGACATTTCGCAAACTTTGACCGCCCAATGAAATGACTGACAAAAAGTTAATATTGGCCAATAAGAAAACAGCTTTCTCGAGCTTAATTTCAAACTCGCGTCTTCGATTCCACACAACGCTTTGAAAATATCGTTTCTAATGGAATGTCCAATAGATGGCCGAGATTGTGTGGCAATATTTCCCACGGACTAAGGCAAGTCTCTTCCTTTTTGGAATGTTTAAATCAGATTGAAGCGAGAGACAGACGATCATTTTGACGGAATCTGTCGTACAGCCCGTAACTGACGTTCGGAATACCTCGTGTTAACCATTTCGAGGTTGCATGATTCGAAAACACATTCCGACTGTCACATCCCCGATCTGGTAAGCCACGCTCTGATTGGTCGGATGAAAGGTTGTTGTGGCGTGATCTGCAATAAAGGGACGTCCTCAGATGTTTGTTTAGCGGTAGCGAGAACGAAGATCTGATTGTAATGAAATTTTATATATGACAAATTGTTCGGCTCCTCTCAAAGAAAACACTTTGCATGCCTGAAGCAGAGACCAATAAAATATTCTTTCTACGGGTTTTCCCCAGAATACGAAGATTGTACCTTTGGGGTCAATGGCATCGTCCAGAGTTTCCACTTGACTTTTATAGTCAGTTAACTCCCTTGCCTCGGGAAGATGGGTCGAAGGGTAACTAGATGTCAAGATGGGTAACAAATAGGGAGCAAAATAGAGAGGTCGCCACATGTGTCTTAACTAAATAGGGGAAAGAGAGGGGGGTTGTACAGTTCTATATTTAAATAAATGATTTAAAAAAAATATTTAGTGACTGGTTATTTATTATAAGGAAGGGGGTCTTGGAGAAAGGTTACATGTATCTGAGGAGTGGTGTGTATGGGGGTGTGGGGGGGTGGGGTGGGGTGGGGGGGGGGTGGGGGGGCATGAGACAATGTTACATACAATAGGGTGGCTCACCAAACAATTATACAGCCCCAGTACCAATCTCAAAACCCTACACCACCTTCGACCCCCAACAAAACATAAATGATCAGCCCATTGTTCAAGCCTTCCAAACATAAGATCATTTCATTTCTCCTGTTGAAGGTAGGTCAGAGGGGAGAAAGACATATACCATGACTACCCACTCGTCAGACGACACGAAGAGACTTCAGATGGACAGGTATAACCTCCCTTCTGTTCAAAGGGAGAAGGAGGTCGCCCTGTCAGTCCACAGCTGTGACGAAGTGACTGTTTTGTTTTCCCATGTAGATGTGAATGTCTACCAAAATATATTCGCGGTCACTCTGGGGAGCAACATAATCCGAATCAAATCTGGACACAACATTCATCAACTAAAACAGGAATATGTTACCCGACGTCAAATTGACATGTGCCAGAGAAGTTCTGTCCTAAAATTTTGCTGGGAAGATGACAAGATGAAAATATTTAAGCAATGCAACACAACTCTTTTTATCGCTGAGATGCAACGGAGAGCGAATCCTATAAGGTTTGTCACCGTGGTCAGTAAACAAAAGGCAGTGTGGAAATACGGTAAGCATATTTTGATAAACAGTAAACTACGGTTATAACGAACTCAAAGGGACCACTAATGTTAGTTCGTAATAACCGTAGTTCGTTATAAGCATATATACAGCTTATATACAACAGAAAAAATTCGTTATATCGGTTAGTTCGTTATACGCGTGTTCGTTATAAACGTAGTTTACTGTAGTTGATAATTCACAACTGAATCAGTTATCATTGCCGTTGTCCTGATAGTAATAGATACTGTTACACTAAATTCTAGGGGATTTGGGGAATCGAACCGAGATGAGCGGTTCCTGCTTGTCTGAAGCAGTAATGACCGCCTCCGTGGTCTTGTGGTAGAGCATCCGCCCGGAGAGCGGAAGGTCCGGAGTTCGATCCCTGACCGCGTCATAAAAAAAAGACGTTAAAAGATTGTACTTGTTGTTACCCTGTCTGGTGCTCGGCATTAAGGGGCTTAAAAAAGGACTGGTCGGCTCGGAGTCAGTATACTGTGACTGAGTGGGGTATTCATGTTAAACTGCGGCATAGTATCTCAGTGAGCTAGCACTATAAATCGGCATCAGTCCGGACAAGACAAGCAGCTACACAAAAACACACACGTACATGCACGTCGCTATATCAGTGCAATAATCTTGGACGCGACGTTAAACCCAATTTCACCTCACCTCACCTCACCTCACCTCACCTCACCTCACCTCACCTCACCTGAAGCAGTAATGAATAGTGCCGTCGACTGAATATAATACTAATAATGATGATATGGAACTGTTACAAAAATTCTAAAAATAGAAATAATGACTGACCAGTCGGAATCAAGTATTTTCAAAAGTCAAATGTTGAATTGTGATTTGCGTACTAAAGTCACCTAGCATAATATATCAGTTTCACTTGTACCAATGTAGGGGAGGTTTGCAAGGACCCACATTTCACGCCACCTTTGCCCAAGAACCACATCATAAAAGGTGAGGCATTTTTTAATATAATACAACAAAGGAAACATGGCTATGATACCCGGTAGTTGTGTATGCATGTGTGATTGTGTCACTGTGTGCGCGCGTGCGTGCGTGCGTGCGTGCGTGCGTGCGTGCGTGCGTGCGTGCGTGTGTGTGTGTGTGTGTGTGTGTGTGTGTGTGTGTGTGTGTGTGTGTGTGTGTGTGTGTGTCTGTGTCTGTGTCACTGTGGGTGTGTGTGCATGTGTGTCTGTGTCACTGTGTGCGTGCGTGTGTGTGTGTGTGTGTGTGCATGTGTGTGAGTGTCACTGTGTGCATGCGTGTGTGTGTGTGTGCATGTGTGTGTGTCACTGTGTGCGTGCGTGCGTGCGTGCGTGTGTGTGTGTGTGCGTGCGTGTGTGTGTGTGCATGTGTGTGTGTGTCACTGTGTGCATGCGTGTGTGTGTGTGTGTGCGTGCGTGCGTGCGTGTGTGCATGTGTGTGCATGTGTCTGTGTCACTGTGTGCGCGCGTGCGTGCGTGTGTGTGTGTGTGTGTGTGTCTGTGTCACTGTGGGTGTGTGTGCATGTGTGTCTGTGTCACTGTGTGCGTGCGTGTGTGTGTGTGCGTGCGTGTGTGTGTGTGTGCATGTGTGTGTGTGTCACTGTGTGCATGCGTGTGTGTGTGTGTGCGTGCGTGTGTGTGTGTGTGTGTGTCACTGTGTGCGTGCGTGCGTGCGTGCGTGAGTGTGTGTGTGTGTGTGCGTGCGTGCGCGTGCGTGTGTGTGCGTGCGTGCGTGAGTGAGTGAGTGAGTGAGTGAGTGAGTGGGTGGGTGAGTGAGTGAGTGAATGAGTGAGTGCGTGCCTGTGTGTCCAAATATCTAAACAACATATAATTCCTTTGTTTTTATTTTGACTTTTGATAATTTTATATCCTCATTAACAGTCTAATAAAGTTACAACGATATAAGCGATATATCGAGTTTTCCATACTTCGAGACAAGCGAAGTGTCTACATTCATGTAAGGGTATATTGTTAGGCTGGGGATTCTGACAGGCTAATTAAAACGTATTCGACGTACACGACGTATCGAGTTAAAGGAGTTCGAGTTTACGAATTATCGAAACAATATATATCTCATTCGTACTTACTCTATACAACAGAATATCACATTAATCGCTTATCAGATTTGTCAACCAGGACGTTTTCGACTCAATGAAATACATATCTGACTTGCTTTTCTCGAACACGATTATACATATGTACATAGGAAATATTTCTATATACAACTAATTCTATTACATGTTCTGAATTATAGAGGTCCATACCTCCAGAAGTATTGGCTACCTGCCGCTCTCGCCCGACGGCATAAATATGTCACCTTCCATGACATTCAAGGTCAAAGGATGTGGGAAGTTGTCTCTAGCATTTCACAATTTGAATCGGATGGCATTTGCAATTCGCCGACACGAGATTCAAATTGACAACAGAGCAGCCTACTCAGTAACAACCACCATAGCAACGGGATATGGATCCACCTTCAAAGGTTTACGTGTCCTCAAGAACGGAAGAATGCAACAGGGGAACAGATGCAGCGATTTCCGAACCTTTCGGGTAAATTATTCGGGAAATACCTTGCTGTTTGAGGGATGTGATTTGAGGAACGAAACACTGTTGAGATTGTCCGCACCTGACTTGGCAATGCATCAATATATGAGTGCCTTCAGTGAGAATCAAGCAGACTGGGTGTTCGGTAAGAATATATATTGTAGTTATATTCGTCATTGATCAAGTAGTGTGTATCTACTTAGGAGCGTCCACTTGTGTTCCTGGGGCTTGGATTTGTTCCCGAAAATTCTTGGGGAATTGTCCTCAGGTTTTTGAATAGAAATACATATCGTTCACTGTAACCCGGGTCTTCAGCGTGACGAGCGAACGCTTTAACCACTAGGCTACCCCACCGCCCCGCCTAGGTTTTGAACCACTGACAGAAATAAATATTCTGTCTCAAGTAAAGATCCAAACTTTTCTATGACTGAGTCGGACAATGGAACTTCAGTGTTTTAATGCAGTAGAATTAAGAAGGAACAAGGAGTCCGTGGGTTAGTAAGTGACGACCACGACTGACACAACTGCAGCATCTGCAACGGCAAGGGTAGAATGGGAGTGTAGCAGTTGATGGAATCGTCATGCCACAAACTCAATAGTTGATATTTATTCAGTACTGGTCAATCGATAATTTCGACATTACACCTGATCAACACCTACAGTAAGCATTGGTTAACATCTAGCGTAAGCACGGGTTAACATCAAGAGTAAGTATTGCTTGACACCTAGAGTCAGCATTGGTTAACACCAAGAGTAAGCATTGATTAACACCTAGAGTAAGCATTTGTTAACTGCTAGAGTAAGCATTGATTAACATCAAGAGTAAGCATTGATTAACATCAAGAGTAAGCATTGATTAACATCAAGAGAAAGCATTGGTTAACACTTAGAGTGAGCATTGATTAACACCTAGAGTGAGCATTGATTAACACCTAGAGTAAGCATTGGTTAACACCTAGAGTAAGCATTGGTTAACACCTTGGATAAGCATGGGTTTACACCTAGAGTGAGCATTGATTAACACCAAGAGTAAGCATTGATTAACACCTAGAATAAACATTGGTTAACACCTAGAGTAAGCATTGATTTACATCAAGAGTAAGCATTGGTTAACACCTAGAGTAAGCATTGGTTAACACCGAGAGTAAGCATTGATTAACACCTAGAGTAAGCATTGGTTAACACCTAGAGTAAGCATTGGTTAACGCCTAGAGTAAGCATTGATTAGCACCAAGAGTAAGCATTGGTTAACACCTAGAGTAAGCATTGTTTAACACCTAGAGTAAGCATTGGTTAACACCTAGAATAAGCATTGGTTAACGCCCAGAGTGAGCATTGATTAACACCTAGAGTAAGCATTGTTTAACACCTAGAGTAAGCATTGGTTAACACCTAGACTAAGCATTGGTTAACACCTAGAGTAAGCATTGGTTAACGCCTAGAGTAAGCATTGATTAGCACCAAGAGTAAGCATTGGTTAACACCTAGAGTAAGCATTGGTTAACACCTTGGATAAGCATGGGTTTACACCTAGAGTGAGCATTGATTAACACCAAGAGTAAGCATTGATTAACACCTAGAATAAACATTGGTTAACACCTAGAGTAAGCATTGATTTACATCAAGAGTAAGCATTGGTTAACACCTAGAGTAAGCATTGGTTAACACCGAGAGTAAGCATTGATTAACACCTAGAGTAAGCATTGGTTAACACCTAGAGTAAGCATTGGTTAACGCCTAGAGTAAGCATTGATTAGCACCAAGAGTAAGCATTGGTTAACACCTAGAGTAAGCATTGTTTAACACCTAGAGTAAGCATTGGTTAACACCTAGAGTAAGCATTGGTTAACGCCCAGAGTGAGCATTGATTAACACCTAGAGTAAGCATTGTTTAACACCTAGAGTAAGCATTGGTTAACACCTAGAGTGAGCATTGATTAACACCTAGAGTAAGCATGAACACCTGGAATAAGCATTCTGTGGTAATAATGTCTCACGTGTACTCAATACAAATCTTAAGATATGAGTTGTTCTTTTCAGGATGTGTGCATAACTTCATGTACGACTGCACATAAAGTTGCTCCCCTTAGTCACAGCCGATATCTGTGCGTGCGTGCGCGTGCGTGTGTGTGCGTGCGTGCGTGAGTGAGTGAGTGAGTGAGTGAGTGAGTGAGTGAGTGAGTGAGTGGGTGGGTGAGTGAGTGAGTGAATGAGTGAGTGCGTGCCTGTGTGTCCAAATATCTAAACAACATATAATTCCTTTGTTTTTATTTTGACTTTTGATAATTTTATATCCTCATTAACAGTCTAATAAAGTTACAACGATATAAGCGATATATCGAGTTTTCCATACTTCGAGACAAGCGAAGTGTCTACATTCATGTAAGGGTATATTGTTAGGCTGGGGATTCTGACAGGCTAATTAAAACGTATTCGACGTACACGACGTATCGAGTTAAAGGAGTTCGAGTTTACGAATTATCGAAACAATATATATCTCATTCGTACTTACTCTATACAACAGAATATCACATTAATCGCTTATCAGATTTGTCAACCAGGACGTTTTCGACTCAATGAAATACATATCTGACTTGCTTTTCTCGAACACGATTATACATATGTACATAGGAAATATTTCTATATACAACTAATTCTATTACATGTTCTGAATTATAGAGGTCCATACCTCCAGAAGTATTGGCTACCTGCCGCTCTCGCCCGACGGCATAAATATGTCACCTTCCATGACATTCAAGGTCAAAGGATGTGGGAAGTTGTCTCTAGCATTTCACAATATGAATCGGATGGCATTTGCAATTCGCCGACACGAGATTCAAATTGACAACAGAGCAGCCTACTCAGTAACAACCACCATAGCAACGGGATATGGATCCACCTTCAAAGGTTTACGTGTCCTCAAGAACGGAAGAATGCAACAGGGGAACAGATGCAGCGATTTCCGAACCTTTCGGGTAAATTATTCGGGAAATACCTTGCTGTTTGAGGGATGTGATTTGAGGAACGAAACACTGTTGAGATTGTCCGCACCTGACTTGGCAATGCATCAATATATGAGTGCCTTCAGTGAGAATCAAGCAGACTGGGTGTTCGGTAAGAATATATATTGTAGTTATATTCGTCATTGATCAAGTAGTGTGTATCTACTTAGGAGCGTCCACTTGTGTTCCTGGGGCTTGGATTTGTTCCCGAAAATTCTTGGGGAATTGTCCTCAGGTTTTTGAATAGAAATACATATCGTTCACTGTAACCCGGGTCTTCAGCGTGACGAGCGAACGCTTTAACCACTAGGCTACCCCACCGCCCCGCCTAGGTTTTGAACCACTGACAGAAATAAATATTCTGTCTCAAGTAAAGATCCAAACTTTTCTATGACTGAGTCGGACAATGGAACTTCAGTGTTTTAATGCAGTAGAATTAAGAAGGAACAAGGAGTCCGTGGGTTAGTAAGTGACGACCACGACTGACACAACTGCAGCATCTGCAACGGCAAGGGTAGAATGGGAGTGTAGCAGTTGATGGAATCGTCATGCCACAAACTCAATAGTTGATATTTATTCAGTACTGGTCAATCGATAATTTCGACATTACACCTGATCAACACCTACAGTAAGCATTGGTTAACATCTAGCGTAAGCACGGGTTAACATCAAGAGTAAGTATTGCTTGACACCTAGAGTCAGCATTGGTTAACACCAAGAGTAAGCATTGATTAACACCTAGAGTAAGCATTTGTTAACTGCTAGAGTAAGCATTGATTAACATCAAGAGTAAGCATTGATTAACATCAAGAGTAAGCATTGATTAACATCAAGAGAAAGCATTGGTTAACACTTAGAGTGAGCATTGATTAACACCTAGAGTGAGCATTGATTAACACCTAGAGTAAGCATTGGTTAACACCTAGAGTAAGCATTGGTTAACACCTTGGATAAGCATGGGTTTACACCTAGAGTGAGCATTGATTAACACCAAGAGTAAGCATTGATTAACACCTAGAATAAACATTGGTTAACACCTAGAGTAAGCATTGATTTACATCAAGAGTAAGCATTGGTTAACACCTAGAGTAAGCATTGGTTAACACCGAGAGTAAGCATTGATTAACACCTAGAGTAAGCATTGGTTAACACCTAGAGTAAGCATTGGTTAACGCCTAGAGTAAGCATTGATTAGCACCAAGAGTAAGCATTGGTTAACACCTAGAGTAAGCATTGTTTAACACCTAGAGTAAGCATTGGTTAACACCTAGAATAAGCATTGGTTAACGCCCAGAGTGAGCATTGATTAACACCTAGAGTAAGCATTGTTTAACACCTAGAGTAAGCATTGGTTAACACCTAGACTAAGCATTGGTTAACACCTAGAGTAAGCATTGGTTAACGCCTAGAGTAAGCATTGATTAGCACCAAGAGTAAGCATTGGTTAACACCTAGAGTAAGCATTGGTTAACACCTTGGATAAGCATGGGTTTACACCTAGAGTGAGCATTGATTAACACCAAGAGTAAGCATTGATTAACACCTAGAATAAACATTGGTTAACACCTAGAGTAAGCATTGATTTACATCAAGAGTAAGCATTGGTTAACACCTAGAGT
Source organism: Haliotis rufescens (assembly GCF_023055435.1). Taxonomy (NCBI): domain Eukaryota; kingdom Metazoa; phylum Mollusca; class Gastropoda; order Lepetellida; family Haliotidae; genus Haliotis; species Haliotis rufescens. The sequence goes on along the minus strand of NW_025964334.1, from coordinate 26,271,327 downwards.
AAGCATTGGTTAACACCGAGAGTAAGCATTGATTAACACCTAGAGTAAGCATTGGTTAACACCTAGAGTAAGCATTGGTTAACGCCTAGAGTAAGCATTGATTAGCACCAAGAGTAAGCATTGGTTAACACCTAGAGTAAGCATTGTTTAACACCTAGAGTAAGCATTGGTTAACACCTAGAGTAAGCATTGGTTAACGCCCAGAGTGAGCATTGATTAACACCTAGAGTAAGCATTGTTTAACACCTAGAGTAAGCATTGGTTAACACCTAGAGTGAGCATTGATTAACACCTAGAGTAAGCATGAACACCTGGAATAAGCATTCTGTGGTAATAATGTCTCACGTGTACTCAATACAAATCTTAAGATATGAGTTGTTCTTTTCAGGATGTGTGCATAACTTCATGTACGACTGCACATAAAGTTGCTCCCCTTAGTCACGCCAGGATCTGCTTCCATGAGTGTCATATCCAACTTGTGTTCCGAGTATGATCTTTTCGCAACCGGAACTACAGCCATATATTTCAAGTAGTAAACGTGTTTTCTTTTCTTCAGGTGTAAAGGATTTCTGCAATAACACCATACGACCTGTCACACCATTGCCTCCCGGTAAGTAACTAAAGAACTCATATCAACAAGTGCGTTTGTTTCTGATTGTATGTCTGAATGTGAACGTGTGGGTGTGGGTGAGTGGCTGGTATATTGATTTTTCTACAATATGTTTACCCTCACATTTACCTTCAGGTAACCTTTCGTCAATGTGAGCCTGTCACACCATCGTTATTGTGTAAGGTAAGGTGAGGTGAAATTGGGTCTGAGGTGTGTGTTGTGTGTGTTAGTGTGTGTGTGTTAGTGTTAGTGTTAGTGTTAGTGTGTGTGTGTGTGTGTGTGTGTGTGTGTGTGTGTGTGTGTGTGTGTGTGTGTGTGTGTGTGTGTGTGTGTGTGTGTGTGTGTGTGTGTGTGTGTGTGTGTGTGTGTGTGTGTGTGTCAGTCAAATTTGGGGAAAGGGCATTAAGGCAAGACGTACGCATCTCTATGGGGCCAACGTGAATCTCTAATCGCTTTAATCAAATGGAAGGTCGGGTAGCCTAGTGGTTAAAGCGTTCGCTCGTCACGCCGAAGACCCGGGTTCAATTCCCGACATGGGTACAATGTGTGAAGCCCATTTCTGATGTCCCCCGTCGTGCTATTGCTGCAATATTGCTAAAAGCGGCGTAAAACCATACTCACTCACTCATTCTTTGTTCAAATGAATCGGATTTATGTTCGGACTGGCAAAATCAGAACACGGGAATTTTCCCAAGACATTTTACTTACGCTTCAGGTATATCGATGTTATTTTGTTAAATAATTGTCAAATAGACAATCACCTTCCGCTGAGTTACTCGACCAAACTAGAAATAACAGAGGCCAATGAAACCGCCTCATCTGTTTCATATTTAGACCTATGCATAAAGATTCAGAATGACAAAATAGTGTAGTTTGATTTCTTTCAATGACATAGAGCATAGTCTTGTCCTTACTTTGTTGTCCCTGAAGGTTCATTTTTCCCCGATGGTTCCTGAAAGAGAGGCAACAATTTTTAAATCTTAGGTTGGTCCTTTGAAGAATCAGTAACACCGTAGGTGCTGAGAGGCCAGTATCCTGTCTTCACTCCACAAACTAGACTTCTTGCATAGGGAGACGGTAGCCTGCTTAATCCTGCCCAATCAGAGAGGATAACGAATTTAATGTCTTGCTGGTTAATATATTGGGAGTATACATGACCAATATCATCTTCCCGAGGCAAGAGAGTTAACTGACTTTAAAAGTCCAGTTTCCACCCTTACCGAACTAGGCTGGAATTCCTAGGCTCGATCGTAGCGCCACCAGTGGCTATTACGAGTTATGTCCTTTCTATGCCTCTCCTATTGACCAATCAGATTCAACCTCTCGTATCACTTGCATTTGCTTCAAACAAAACGGTGGCGCCCAGTCAAGACGATCTGATTGATAATCAAGATCTATATTGTGATAAAACGAGTCTTACATCGCGAAGTGCATCAAATCACGTGAGCACCTTGATTAAAAGCATGAAAAGATTTATCTGTTAACAACGAGTTAGCGGTGCACATGCTTTGCAAATCCTGCAGTCGACCGAAATCTGCATGACACTCAAAGAACCGGATTTCGATTTCAGTGCGCGATTTTGATTGGACTATGCATAGACTCGTTAGTCCAGCCAAAATGTAACTCCATAATACCAGCCTATTTCGGCAAGGGTTGAAACTGGACTTTTAAAATTTATAGTCAGTTAACTCACTTGCCTCGGGAATATGGACCAATATCAGCACAGAGTGACAATAACGAAGTCACCACTTCAGAATCAAAACCACACTGTAACCCTGGCTATGTTTGAACGGGAAATCCTGTGTCCCCACCTGAAAAGTCGACGCCGACTGAAACATCTTCACCACGGGGAGATGCTGTAGAGGTATCTGCCGTTCAGAGTGTTTCGCGACGGGTGAGTCAGTGATACAGTTAACGGAGTCGATGGCGTTTAATCGCCGCTTTTCGCAGTAATCCAGTGAAAGATATCTGCCACGGAATGCACACACTTAGGGGTTCAGACCAGGTTCGTGACCGTGCCGCGCGAACACTTCCATCACTAGGCTAACCAAATTCCCCCCGGGGTAGGTACATATGTATGTACGTCGACTCATGTCAAAGACGGGGTTGACTTTCCGTTGCATGTGTTTGTAACGGGTGCCGGGGCAGGATACGCTCAACATTTCGAGATCACCTGGTATCGTCATTATTTCACGCGAGCAAAGGACAAGCAGGTTCGGAGAGATGAACGACTTGTGAAATACTTGCCCGTGTTTCCCATGAGATCATATTTTGCTCTTTATTCTAGTTCCAGGAAAGAAAGACCCTTCCAGAAGTGCATGTGGCCCCAACTCCGCATCACCAGGTAAGACATAAGTATATACAGGTGAGTACAATCACAAAGATATGTTATTTTCAGATTAACTTTGTTTTCTATAATTCGATGCTTGGTTTTTTCAAACCCTATACTTCCCACGCTTTGCATACTAAGTAATAGCAGCAATAAAGTATTGGAGGTAAGGTGAAATGGGGTTTAACGTCGCGTCTAAGATTAGTGCACTTATATAGCGAAGTGTATGCACGTGTGTGCGTGCGTGCGTGCGTGCGTGCGAGCGTGTGTGTGTGCGTGCGAGCGTGCGTGCGTGCGTGCGCGCGTGCGTACGAGCGAGCGAGCGAGCGAGCGTGCGTGCGTGTGTGCGTGCGAGCGTGCGTGCGTGCGTGCGTGCGAGCGAGCGTGCGTGCGTGCGAGCGTGTGTGCGTGCGAGCGAGCGAGCGTGCGTGCATGTGTGCGTGCGTGCGTGCGTGCGTGTGTGTGAGAGTCCAGACTGATGCCGATTTTAAAGTGACAGCCAACCGTGAGATACCATGCCGCATTTTAACATGAATACCCCACTGAGGCTCAGTACACTGACTCCGATCCGACGAGTTCTTGTTTTAGCCCCTAATGCCAGACAGGGTAATGCGCACACACCACTAGACCACGGAGGCGGTCGTATAAATTATTGGAAAACAAATAACTGATCAACTAAAAAACATTGTTTAAACAAACGATATCGGTAACTTAGGACCAAAGTAACTCAGCAGGTTGTTCTGTCTACATCTCCTCATATGTGAGACGTCACTCTGGAATACAATGACGTCATAAATAAATATGACGTCATAAGCCGTATGACACCTGAACATCCCACTTTACATATATTATTGTAGCCATGGTGAATACCCCGATTGTTTCATTTTGTGTGGTACACTTTCCAGTCTACGAATAACTTTATAAACGAATTGTGACAAACCATAATGAGCACGCACAGAAAAATGTGTTTTCATTCCCTTTCAACTTGCAAATGTGTGTGTATAAATACCATCTTATTGTGGTCCATATTGTGAAATATATACTGGAATAACATATTCATTATAACGACGTTGCCTGTTGGTGAAAAACGGTGCAGTTTGACATAAAACCATTTTTCGTTTTTGACTTGTAGCATGTGATAACAGCAGTGTTAATCAACCGGCAAAGGGAGGTAACACAGGTTGGGGAGACAACCCCTACAAGACAACTGGACCAACGACAACTTCAGTCCCGTATCCATTGGTGACGGGGACTGTTGCTGACGATACAGTCATGTCGAGACCTTCAACATCCAGCAACTTCTCATCCGGCAACTCAACATCAGCTACAGAACAGGAGGAACGCGAAAAGTTCAAAGGGGGGTTGGAAAAAATATCCAAAGCTTTGGGAAGTTCCTGTAGGAGTCTGACGTCCTTCACTTTCACTAATATCATTCTTATTTCGTGTATCTGTTCCTTCGCTATATACTCGCTCTGACATACGGAAATGGTGTTGTCGGGCCGATGAAGATATATGTGTAGCATCTGAGGCCATAAGACGTATATATCAGTTATTACTGCTGTTATATCACAGAATATTTGACACATGACCTTTCTGAGTGTTGGTTGGTCCATTTTCTTGAGTATATTTATTATCACGATTCGAGTTGGCCACAATGACTAATATCAAAGCCCAGCTTTTAGTAAATATGTTGTAAATAAATTCAACTTTACTTCCATCTTTAACATAGTTTGTTTTCTTGTTTAAGTGTCTCTGTTGTTGTCGTCCCTGTGAACACCCCGTTGTGGACCCAGCGCTTGTCTTTGTTCTTCACTGTGGTAGTTCTCTCTTACTCACCTTCCGATCCACTCACCTATCCACTCCTCACTCACCACCCACCTACTCTCTCTCTCTCGCTCACCTATCCACCCACTCACTCACCACCTACCTACTCTCTCACCTATCCACCCACTCACTCACCACCTACCTACTCTCTCTCACTCGCTCACCTATCCACCCACTCACTCACTCACCACCCACCTACTCTCTCACTCGCTCACCTATCCACCCACTCACTCACCACCCAACTACTCTCTCTCTCTCGCTCACCTATCCACCCACTTACTCACTCACCACCCACCTACTCTCTCACTCGCTCACCTATCCACCCACTCACTCACCACCCACCTACTCTCTCTCTCTCTCGCTCACTTATCCACTCACTCACTCACCACCTACCTACTCTCTCACTCGCTCACCTATCCACCCACTCACTCACTCACTCACTCACATTCCAATCCACTCACCTATCCACCCACTCACTCACTCACCCACCTACTCTCTCACTCACTCACCTATCCACCCACCTACTCTCTCACTCACATTCCAATCCACTCACCCACCCACCTACTCTCTCACTCACCTATCCACCCACTCACTCAACCACCCACCTACACTCTCACTCACCTATCCACTCACTCACTCACTCACCCGCCCACCTACTCTCTCGCTCACCTATCCACCAACACACTCACTCATTCACTCACTCACTCGATCACACACCCAAACCCAACCACCAACTCACTGACTCACTCACCCACGCACACACTCACTCACTCACTCACTCACTCACTGGTTCTAGTAGCCAGACTACTAGTAACTGTCGCAATCACCATCCAATCCGTACTGTACTTCATCTTCACAACTGACACAGATACAGTAACCGGATTGTGATAAACCTCAAGTATGCTCCTTGAACCCTAATGACCCCTTATCAAATACGTCAAATCATTGATGGATTCAAGGAACCGAGTTCACTGTCTGAAAAAGTGTTCTTTCTGAATTCATCCAGTTACAGCAATGTTTATTTTCAGTAGAACGTCAAAGAATCTTCATTAAGGTACTGACGCCCTAGTGATACCACAGCTTCATTTAAACACCAGTAGACCTGTGAAGATCCGGGGTAGAATAGACCTTTAACAACCCATGCTTGTCGTAAGAGGCGACTAAGGGATCGGGTGGTCAGGCTCGCTGATTTTGTTGATGCATGTCATCGTTTCCCAAATGCATGGATCGAGGCGCATGATCAATCAATGGATTGTCTGGTCCAGATTCGATTATTTACAGACCGCCGTCATATAGCTGGAATATTGCTGAGTGTGGCGTTAAACAACAAACAAACAAATTAAACACAAGTTCTCCGTGGTTTAATGATACATTAGTTACTGAAAGTTTAATAACGCTTGGATTCAGCATTAAAGTTTGATACAACTTGGTCCAGACCATTAGCAACACTCACAATAATCACCTGACCCATATTGTAGTACTAGTACTTCTACAGCTGACACAGCTTCCCCGTGAGGAACCGAGTCAACATTGGTCTTCAGCAACCCAGGCTTGTCGGACAGGCGACTAACGGGATCGGGTGGTCGGGCTCGCTGACTTGGTTGACGCCTGTCATTGGGTCCCATCTGCGAAAATCGATGCTCATGATATCAACCACTGAATTGTCTGATATGAGTTATTTACAGGCAAACGCCATACATCTGGAATAACAAACTAACGCGAGTACGAGCAACATAAACACATTAAGATTACGAGTATGCGACATTATTGTCCCTGCAACAATTCAGTCAAGCGGCTGTAAAATGTTCTCTCAGGCACCAAGCACGGCGCGATCAATCCGCCACACCTCCCATTTGTTTAAGGTGAGGTGAAATGGGGTTTAACGTCACGTCCAAGATTATTGCACTTATATAGCGACGTGCATGTACGTGTGTGTGTTTGTGTGGCTGCTTGTACTAGTCCGGACTAATGCCGATTTATAGTGCTAGCTCACTGAGATACTTTGTCGCAGTTTAACATGAATACCCCACTCAGACAAAGTATACTGACTCCGAGCCGACCAGTCCTTGTTTAAGCCCCTTAATGCTGAGCGCCAGACAGGGTAACAACAAGTACCATCTTTTAACGTATTTTGGTATGACGCGGGCGGGGATCGAACCCCGGACCTTCCTCTCTCCAGGCGGATGCTCTACCACTAGACCACGGAGGCGTTCCCATTTGTTTAAGACTTCTTTAAACAGAGCTCACGTTTTATTTCAAAAACCTGGACGACCTTGGCGAACGCGCGTTGACCAAAGAATGACCAGTGTTAACTTTGTTTGACCAATGTTAGCACATGTTAACTGACTGTCATCACGCTTCAGTTGCCCTAAGTTGCTCATACCTTTGAACCCCAGGGTGCGGTCGCCGTCCCCACATGACGTCATCGTTAAAGCTAACTAGTATTTTTTTTTTTATTGATTCTGTCACGAATAGAAATATTTTAACGAGGCATTGATAGTATGTATGTATTCTGAATAGCGTCAGAATTTAAATTTCGATTGTTAGCATAAATACTTTATAGTCAATAATGAACCTTCAACACGTTACTTTCAGCTCCTTTGTTATAAATGCATTATATGGAAAAAGATACTTTATGACAATGGGAGCTTTATCCGGCAATACAACACTTGTTAACTCCTTCTCGTTTGTTCTATCATACATATTCCTAAGGTACAGTGTGTCTCCTCTTGACTGTCATTTGATATTGTCTTAGGTTACATTTGGATGTGACCCGTGAAGATTCCGGGGTAGAATAGGTCTTCAGCAACCCATGCTTGTCGTAAAAGGGGACTATGCTTGTCGTAAAAGGCGACTGACGGGATCGGGTGGTCAGGCTCGCTGACTTGGTTGATGCATGTCATCGATCTCAATTGCGTGGATCGATGCTCATGATGTCAATCACTGCATTGCCTGGTCCAGATTCGATTATTTACAGACCACCGTCATATAGCTGAAATATTGCTGAGTGCGGCGTTAAACAACAAACAAACCCAAAACATTTGGATGTTCTGTTTCAGGCTCTGTTATGTCCTGTGTTCTCTTTGATTAACCCTGGTTAACTCAGGTTGAATCCAATCGACCCTTGGTTCCAGAAATGTGGTAACGCCAGTTGGCTCAGTTCACTCAATAGTCATAAGCACCTACTATTTCAGTCAAATGTTTGCTTACTGTGGAGGAAACGACAAAAGGGAACTAAGACGTTTATAACCAGTGCAAATTATGTGATAATTTTTCTGACTAAAAACGACCGGCGGTCACAAAGCAACCACATTTTGATCATTTGGATTTTCAAAGAATTCGAAAAATATTATGTTATATAGGTGGTATAGCTAATTCTTTAGGGGAAAAAATATAAACTAAAGTTTTTAAAATGGCCTATAGCTACCTGAAATGAATATACCAAACTTGCCTTTAACTCTTCCATCAAAACGTACCAATTGTCTGTCCTACTAATGGAAATGACTGTACCCATAAATAACATAAGTTACACTAAGTGAGCGTTTGTCCGCCCCCGCATAATCACAGCCCCGTTTAAAGTGATACCAGTGCACTCTCGCCCACCGGTAGAGAGGTGAGGTGAGGTTAAATGGGGTTTAACGTCGCGTCCAAGATTATTGCACTTATAAAGAGACGTGCATGTACGTGTGTGTGTGTGTGTGTGTGGCTGCTTGTACTAGTCCGGACTGATGCCGATTTATAGTGCTAGCTCACTGAGATACTATGCCGCAGTTTAACTTGAATACCCCACTCAGACAAAGTATACTAACTCCGAGCCGACCAGTCCTTGTTTTAGACCCTTAATGCCGAACGCCAGACAGGGTAACAACAAGTACTATCTTTAACCGTCTTTAGGTATGACGCGGTCGGGGATCGAACCCCGGACCTTCCGGTCTCCGGGCGGACGCTCTACCACTAGACCACGGAGGCAGGTAGAGAACATAGACCGGATAAATTTCTCCCCCACCGGCGCATTCATTTCCCGCCCCCTCAGGTATAAAGTCTCACCGCGTCGTTTCCATTTTTTTTATCCCCAACGGTTTCTATTCCACCATTTTACTGTGGTATTTCTCTTTATATATTACTAGTATTTGTCAAAGGAACAAACATGGGTTTTATTGTTTTTTTCTGGTTAATCCTGGCTCATGCAAAACGATAGAAGACCTCCGTGGTCTAGTGATTTTCCGGAGAGCGTGCATGCACGTTTGAACGCGACGTTAAATTCAATTTCACCTCACCTCACCTCACCTCACCTCACCTCACCTCAAAGCAATAGAGGGCGGTCGGGTAGCCCAGTGGTTAAAGCGTTCGCTCGTCACGCCGAAGACCCGGGTTCGATTCTCGACATGGGTTTGGTTTTACCCCACTTTTAGCAATATTCCAGCAATATCACGGCGGGGGACACCAGAAATCGGATTCACACATTGTACCCATGTCGGGAATCGAACCCGGGTCGAACGCTTTAACCAAAAGACTACCGGATATATGAAAGAGGAAAATAATTATGTACCATATATCATATAAATCATTTAGCACCAAATTAAGTCGGTGGAGGGGTATTGTCAAATATATTCCACACACGATTTAGAAATGATATCCTAGGGAGGATATGTACCAGACACGTCATATAAATGATTCAGTATAATAGACTGGAGAGAATATATATTCAGTCAACACATGATTAGAAATTATATATAATATGTACCGAATATAGCGTATACATTATTCAGTGTGTATGTAATAGACGGGGTGTGTTTATATACAATATACAATACATACAAATAGAATTATATATGAGGGGGTTAAGTACTGGATATATATTACCATTAGGAACAGAAGACGAATGCGGGTTTCTATTACATATATTATATACACGTTAGAAATGATATATGAGGGAGGTTATGTACAGGATATATTATTAATGTCAATTAGCACAACAGAGCGCAGGGGATGATAACTTGACTTGCCTTTGCATGTGTTTGTGACGGATGCATCAAGTTGGGCAGGATACCCTCACTATATAACTAACACCTGGTATCATCTATGTGATAGTATTCATAAACACATGATTATTATAGCATAACACTAAATACAACCTATGTCGACAATACCACGTTTAAGGACATTTGAGTACAGCAGTGACGGTATTACAATAACTACATCCTATGTCTGCAATACCACGTTTAAGGACATTTGGGTACAGCAGAGAGCGTATTACAATAAATCAATCCTATGTCGACAGTACCACGTTTAAGGACATTTTGGTACAGCAGAGAGCGTATTACAATAAATACATCCTATGTCGACAGTACCACGTTTAAGGACATTTTGGTACAGCAGAGAGCGTATTACAATAAATACATTATATGTGTACAGTATCACGTTTAAGGACATTTGGGTACAGCAGGGAGCGTATTACAATAAATACATCCTATGTCGACAGTACCACGTTTAAGGACATTTTGGTACAGCAGAGAGCGTATTACAATAAATACATCCTATGTCGACAGTACCACGTTTAAGGACATTTGGGTTCAGCAGTAAGCGTATTACAATAAATCCATCCTATGTCGACAGTACCACGTTTAAGGACATTTTGGTACAGCAGAGAGCGTATTACAATAAATACATCCTATGTCGACAGTACCACGTTTAAGGACATTTTGGTACAGCAGAGAGCGTATTACAATAAATACATTATATGTGTACAGTATCACGTTTAAGGACATTTGGGTACAGCAGAGAGTGTATTACAATAAATACATTATATGTGTACAGTATCACGTTTAAGGACATTTGGGTACAGCAGTGAGCGTATTCAATAAATACATCCTATGTCGACAGTACCACGTTTAAGGACATTTGGGTACAGCAGTGAGTGTATAACAATAAATACATCCTATGTCGACAGTACCACGTTTAAGGACATTTGGGTACAGCAGTGAGTGTATAACAATAAATACATCCTATGTCGACAGTATCACGTTTAAGGACATTTGGGTACAGCAGTGAGCGTATTCAATAAATACATCCTATGTCGACAGTACCACGTTTAAGGACATTTTGGTACCGCAGAGAGCGTATTACAATAAATACAATGTGTACAGTATCACGGCAGGGGGTGATAACTTGACTTGCCTTTGCATGTGTTTGTGACGGATGCATCAAGTTGGGCAGGATACCCTCACTATATAACTAACACCTGGTATCATCTATGTGATAGTATTCATAAACACATGATTGTTATAGCATAACACTATATACAACCTATGTCGACAATACCACGTTTAAGGACATTTGAGTACAGCAGTGACGGTATTACAATAACTACATCCTATGTCTGCAATACCACGTTTAAGGACATTTGGGTACAGCAGTGAGCGTATTCAATAAATACATCCTATGTCGACAGTACCACGTTTAAGGACATTTGGGTACAGCAGAGAGCGTATTACAACAAATACATCCTATGTCTACAATACCACGTTTAAGGACATTTGGGTACAGCAGAGAGTGTATTACAATAAATACATCCTATGTCGACAGTACCACGTTTAAGGACATTTGGGTACAGCAGTGAGCGTATTCAATAAATACATCCTATGTCGACAGTACCACGTTTAAGGACATTTGGGTACAGCGGAGAGCGTATTACAACAAATACATCCTATGTCTACAATACCACGTTTAAGGACATTTGGGTACAGCAGAGAGCGTTTTACAATAAATACATTATATGTGTACAGTATCACGTTTAAGGACATTTGGGTATTGCTATAAAAACGACATCACCCTTTCTATCACGTTTCTCTCACATCAAGTTGACACGCTGTTATATAACTGTTTACTTTTCAGAAGATGTAACAGTTTAATCCAACAGATTCACCAGTCGCTCAATAATCTCTTCTACCTTACAATTAACATTGTTTATGAATCGCTATCAAATATTTAGGATACGAGGTCATGATGCTTGCGAAAAGGCGAGTGTACCCTGCCACACCGTTAGCACCCGTCACAAACACAAGCATGGGCAAGGCAATTGTTCACATAACAAAACACGAGAATATGTGATACAAGTAAAATAGGGAATTGCATTGGACATGATGTTTGTCACTGACACGACAAATTTGGAAATGCTCTTCATGTGTCTGCAAAAAAACATTTAGAAAGCGCTACGAAAGAATACGATCATTTGTACCTCAAAAGTTGTGAAATGTAGACATTAAAGGCTGGGGATGCTGGAATTGGTATTAAATTGGACGTTGAAGTCACCCCTCTTATCATTCCGTTTTGAGGACAGTTTTATGTATGCATAGACCTAATATGAACTAGATGAGTCTGTTTCACTTGTCTTGTTGGGTGGAAAGGAATTGGCTAATTGACCAGTATTGATAAGAATCTATTATTACATCATGTGTTTACAATACCACGTTAAAGGGCACTTTGGGTACAGCAGTGGGCGTTGTACAACAGGATCGTAATAGCATGTACAGTAATATGTTTAAGGATAGTTTGTATCACTCCGGCCTTATACAGCGGGCCATCATATATCAACTGTACCAACGTTTAATGACATTTTGGTACTGCAGCGAGCGTTGTACCCCCCACAGAGAATTGCTTCAGTTCTCCAGGGAAGAATACGGCCCGGTGACACGGCGATGCTCCCTTCCACTCTGTACTTTAGCTGCTCCAAGGCCACGATGTCCAAAATGTTCTTGGTGTTTTGACAAACGAAGACGAGTTTGTTTAATTTGTACTTCGTGGAACTGGAAAGGTCGTGGTGATTTGTTTTCTACTGACTACGGCGACATACGGTACAATGGTCATGTTAATATATACACTAATCTAATAACAAATCGGAATGAAGGACATTTAGTTCTCGTGAACAAATTTAAATCTGCCTATGTGTAATAATAGAATAACCGACTCGTTGGCTTCGTCAGTAATGTGGGGGCACGGGTGGCCCAGTCGTCTAAGGCGCCGCGATTCGCTGTGCAGAGTTGCGTCCCTTGGGCACGCCAGAAAACTATGATTGTGGGTTCGAATCCCGGTTCGCCCCAATTATGTTTCTAGGTTTGTCAGCAAACGGTAAACGTCTTAGATCTGCATCACTTCGGGCTTTCCTCCTACATTAAGCTGACACGCCATGATATAACTGGAATACTGTTAAAAGCGGCGTTAAACCAAACTCACTCACTCACTCATCAGTAATGCCGAACATTCATTCACTCGAGACACTCCCTAATTGCGATAAGCTCGTATGGTTTATTTGTTGTTTAACGCCGCACTATTCCAGCTATATGAAGGCGGTCTGTAAATAATCGAGTTTGAATCAGACAATCCAGTGATTGACATCATGAGGATCGATCCACGCAATCTGGATACGATGACATGCATCAACCAAGTCAGCAAGCCTGACCAACCGATCCCGTTAGTCGCCTCTTACGACATGGTCGCCTTTCACGGCAAGAATGGGTTGCTGAATATCTATTCTAACCCGGTTCTCCACACATCATCTCATAAGTAAACTGTTACTGTCTAAATAAGCCCCCAAGATTAAATTGTGAATCGATGTATTAACTGACTTATCCTTGATTCATAAATTTAGTTTCACGTGGAGTAGGACCGCCTCCGTGGTCTTGTGGTAGAGCGTCCGCCCGGAGAGCGGAAGGTCCAGGGTTCGATCCCGGGCCGAGTCATACAAAACGACGTTAAAAGATTGTACTTGTTGTTACCCTGTCTGGCGCTCGGCATTAAGGGGCTAAAACAAGGACTGGTCGGCTCGGAGTCAGTATACTGTGTCTGAGTGGGGTATTCATGTTAAACTGCGGCATGGTATCTCACTGAGCTAGCACTATAAATCGGCATCAGTCCGGACTAGTATAAGCAGCCACACACACACTAACACGTGCATGCACGTCGCTATATAAGTGCAATAATCTTGGACGCGACGTTAAACTCAATTTCACCTCACCTCACCTCACGTGGAGTAGAAAATGAAGGGACCTGGCAAAGCACCACTTAACAGGTTCTCAAGTTAACCAACAATGCGTTCTACTATTGAATCATCTACCTCCCGTTCTGTATGCATTGTTACATACACGCACACACATAACAACTCTCCACAAATATTTGTGTTTATCTCGGTATGCTAACAACAGCTCATTAGCGAGATGAACTGAAAGTCAACTCATCTAGATGACATATGTATGGATTAACTGGGCAATTAGCGTTTAGTACCTGCAACTGTCTGTTAATTTCTCAATTGAGAAGTGACGGCTAAATCAGTTGTGCGTTTGCAACCAGTCTGACTGCTATTCTACTTATCAAGGCAAGCTTACTTTGTTACAGGTCTCCGGGGGTCAAGGAAATATATCTAGGTATCCTTTTTTTCTACTTAAACGATTGTGCTTATGAGATATTAATGATTGTGTAGTGAGCATGCCTGGGCAGATAGACTGGACTAACTGGCAATACAAGATTATCTCAATAACAGCAACTCACAAGCAAACTTATGAACGTCCCAGCAACTCAGTTGAAGAATTTCATGAAACATAAACTGTCTGTCTGTCTTACAGTTTTGACTGTTAATATACAAACTAACAGACGCTCTATGTGTACAATTGTACAATTCTTCAGTTACATAGAGTGAGTGAGTGAGTGAGTGAGTGAGTGAGTGAGTGAGTGAGTGAGTGAGTGAGTGAGTGAGTGAGTGTTGCTTTTAGCAATATCACGGCGGGGGACACCAGAAATGGGCTTCACACATTGTACCCATGTCGTGAATCGAACCCGGGTCTTCGCCGTGACGAGCTGACGCTTTAACCACAAGGCTACCCGACCGCCCCTACATATCCAGAGTGGGTAAATGAGGGCATCTTCAACAATGACTAGCTATATAGGATCTTTCACAAAAGTGATAAAAGTCCAGAGCCATCACCAGTTTTAGCTTTTCTCCGTCAATGTGCTGCCAGGTACCCCACGATATACCTTAAATACTGACAGAGTTCAAGCAGCGTTAAAGCGAAGTCACTCACTCACACGAACAACACAAACACTTAGAACCAGTTTAACTCATACGCAATATTCATTTAACTGTGGGGGGCACGGGTGGCCCAGTCGTCTAAGGCGCCGCGATTCGCTGTGCAGAGTTGCGTCCCTTGGGCACGCCAGAAACCTATGATTGTGGGTTCGAATCCCGGTTCGCCCCGATTATGTTTCCAGGTTTGTCAGCACCATACCCGTGCTCGTGGGTTTCACCGAAGTGGTAAACGTCTGAGACCTGCATCACTTCGGGCTTTCCTCCCACGTTAAGCTGACACGCCGCGATATAACTGGAATATTGTTAAAAGCGGGGTTAAACCCAACTCACTCACTCACTCACTCATTTAACTGTGTGTTATATCCGCCTCTTCCTTATACCGAGAGTGCAGGGTATATTTAAATGTATATTTTAGACCTACACCTATTTCTAAGTTGAAGTACGTTCAGGTAATACGGATATACACTAAGTAAACATCGGTGCATTATTACGTCCTTGCATCGACACAATTATACACAATACTCAATGAGAAAGACGAACTTGTTAAACTCTGTGGCCTGTCGACGTGGGATAAATCCATCGTGACACAGACGACATCCACGTCTGTTGATGTTGATGTTGCAAGGTAACCAGGAATGGACCTCGCAGTCAAAGTTGCAAATGTTAGAATGTATCGTAACTACCCCGAGGACATATTGTGCAATGTGTAGGCTGCCAGACGCACGTACAGGGGGTTCCGATATGCCACTGGGTCGCCAACAGTCATTTTCAGAGGGCGTCATTACAAGGTGAGAACAGTTGGAGCAAGTGTCTTCTGACACCCACAATTATTCCCCCAATATTCTTGAATAAAAAAACATATAACACATGACGATCATCGCAGAGGAACGCTTGCTTTATCTGTTTTCAGAAATACTTGATGTATCGAAATTTAGGAATAAATTACAATTTAACAAATGGATAATATTGAATGAGAATAATGTGTTTGAGTTGTTTTTATAATAGTCTGTATGTAAACTTACTCCAAACGAAAGTCACTGTGATACACTTGAAATTGAAGACATTAGTTATATATTTAGTGACTTGATACAGGGACCGAGAAACAGATAGAATTATATATATTTTTTTTTAGAAGATAGAATTATATATAAGGTGAAGTGAAAAGGAGTTTAACGTCGCGTCCTAGATTATTGCACATATATAGCGTGCGTGCATGCATGCGTGCGTGCGTGCGTGCGTGCGTGCGTGCGTGCGTGTGAGTGGCTGCTTATACTAGTCCAAATTAATGCCGATTTATATTGTGCTAGCCCACCATGCCGCAAGCCACCATACCGCAGCGTAACATAAATACCCCACGCAAACACAGTATACTGACTCCGGGCCGACCAGCCCTTGTCTTAGCCCCTTAATGCCGAGTGCCAGGAATGACGCGGCCGGGGATCGAACCCCCGCCTTCCGCTCTCCGGGCAGACACTCTACGCTAGACCACGAAGGCGGTCAGACGAAGACGACAGTACAGGGTAACAACAAGTACCATCTTTTAACGTATTTTGGTATGACGCAGCCGGGGTTCGACCCCGGACCTTCCTCTCTCCGGGCGGACGCTCTACCACTAGACCACGGAGGCTGTCCAATCATATGTAAGCGGTTGCATAGCCCGGTGGTTAAAGCTTTCACGCCACAAATCCAGGTTCGATTCCCAACATAGGATAGACTTACGGCGCACGGGTAAATAATAAGCGCATAATGCATTAAATATTAAGGCCACACAGATACATGTACAAGCCAATGTTATAAGAAAATGTTATCCGTCTTCCGACATTTATAATCGTCAAAGTAGTATCATGTTTGGGAGAGGCATTCAGATAAGCAAAATTTGCTTGTTTGCCGATCCCTCCACTTTATGGAAATACATAATGTTTATATCAAGTAATAGCACCATGAGATTCTCCTTAATGACCTGGTGCCGATGACCAAACTCTAATCTACTTGGCTATAACACGCAAATTCTACGCTTCACTATCAGAATATATACTCACAAAGACATATTTTTGAAGTATGAAAAATCCACGCTGGCTTACAAAAGGGCGGTAGGGTAGCCTAGTGTTTAAAGCGTTCGCTCGTCACGCCGAAGACCAGGATTCGATTGCCCACATAACCCCGCCGTGATGTTGCTGGAATGTAGCTTAAAAACGGCGTAAACCCATATTCATTCACACACCCCAAAATGGACAAGTCAAACAGCATCTGCATGTACTGTCATAAATATTCTGAAACCCTCTCCTTTCCGTTCTCTCTTTCGAGATGATTTCCTGGTCTTGTGAAGTGTAGACCTTTCTGTTTTTACAACGACCGTGAACGACAAGGAACTACTTATAAAACCACCAGAAAACACATTCGTCTGTAGCAGAGGTGCTCCACGCATGAAGCGTCCCACAGACCCCAGCTTCCTGTATTTCAAGGTGCACTCAGCTATGGATGTAGCGAAGCTGCATACAGTCGCTACACAGCTGTAACAAACAGACTCTTACACCCCAGTAAAGGAATTAAATGTTCAGAAAAATGAATATCGGATATATGGAAGTGAAAACGAAGAGACCGTTGAATTTATCCTCTGTTTACCTACTTAGATTTTTCGAAACTTGGTGAGTCAGACGTATTGCTTGAAACCAGAACATCACTGGAGGTGTAACATTGTGGCGATATCAACAATACGTTGTTGTTGTTGCAATAAGTGTTTAAGAGGTCGCCTTCTGCCTTAGCAATACCGGCTGACCTGTCCCTCTTTGGGACTCCTGTGTAATGCATTTTGGACAGCAGATATACCAGCTTAGACATACGCTGAAAACAAACAACTTTGTATTCCACATCACTGTTTATTGAGCAGCATTTGTAACAAGTATATAAACTATGTTATTCAGACACTAATTACATCCTGTGAATTGACACTACTCTCTTATGTCATCACTGATCACACCTGCAAGTCCAGACAGATGCCACCCACGCAACACGGTGTCTTTGTTCTTTGCGACTGCATCAAAGGCCGACACGAGCCAGCGCGCACGTATTGTTTTAGCGGAAGTACTCCACTCAGCCCTAATAAGCGGTGTTATTTGGTGTGTGATTGGATTAAGATGAGGATTCTCCTGTAAACCTGACAGAGGACATTTTCTTTAAATACAAATCAACTGATCCAAAATCGACATATCTCTCTCCACCAGACTAAATAAAGAAACTTATCCAAATACCGCTAAATCCACCACACTGGCATATATTCACGAAACATTGCCAAATCGTTGTCACATTTACACAGACGGGTCCTTTGACCCGGGCTCAAAACGCACAGGAGTCGGCTTCCATATCAACAAACCCCCAAAAGAAACAAAATCCTATGAGTTCCCCAAAAATCAATCAATTTTCACAGCCGAATTAATGGGGATGGTAACAGCCCTGTACAGCGATCAAATAAATAGACACCAAAAAACCCTAATTCATTCAGACTCATTAAGTGGGCTCCAGGTCATAAAAACAAAAATACAAAAAGCGGCCAAAACTAAAACAACATAATTAATAGCGCCAACAATCTACATAAACTAGGTAAAGACATAGAAATAGTTTGGATCCCTGCCCACGTTTTAGTGTTTGGCAACGAACACGCAGACAAAGCAGCCAAATCAGCACTAAAATTAGAAGAAGTAAGCATCAACCTACCGATATCAAAAAACGAAATTAAAAGTATCACAAAGGAGAAAATCTTCCAAAAGTGGCAAAATAACTATCAGAAATCTGATTGCAAACTAAAACACCTGATACAAGAGCCACTCCAAAAAAACAAAAATCCATCATAAAACCAAAACAATTGACGGAGTAATAACTAAACTACAAACAGGCCATCTAAGTTAAACTCCCACCTTCACCAAATAAAAAAAACACCAAACCGGTAAAAGCCCCCATTGCAACTTAAAAGAAACGCCCGAACACGTAATACTATATTGCACACATTACCAGCAATACAGAACAACACTCCAATCCACACTAAATTGCAACAATCAAATAACACTAGCAACGGTACTAAATGACTTACAAACCTTTAAAGCACTAGGCATATATCTAATCAAAACAGGTCTACTTGGCCGCATTTAAAAAAGTACAACAAACAAGGTGCCAATAAACCCTAAAATTCTAAACCTATAAAAAAAAACACAAACTCCATCTATCCCCCATCTGTTCAGGAATCTCTACCAGCTCCGTGGTGAAGTGGTAGAGCATCTGCCCGGATAACGAAAGGTCGGGGTTTTGATCCCGGCGGCGTCATACCAAAAGACGTTAAAGATGGTACTTGTTGTTATCCTGCCTGGCGCTCGGCATAAAAGGGGCTAAACAAAGACTGGTCGGCTCGGAGTCAGTATACTGTGTTTGAGTGGGGTAATCGGCATTTGTCCGGACTAGTACAAGCACACACACACACACACACACACACACACACACACACACACACACACACATACACACACACACACACACACACACACACACACACACACACACACACACACACACACACACGCACGCACGCACGCACGCACACACACACACACACACGCACACACACATACGCACGCACGCACGCAGTTTTTGCCCCTGCGCTACCCAACCGCCCCTCAAATTGTTAGTGACTTAACGAGTTCACGTACCGAGTTTGTACCTAATGGTAATAGTATTGATTACTTTCATGGCGATGCAGGATAAGTTCATCGTTGCCTGTGTTTTGTCGTCGGTGAATACATAATAGGCTTATTGTTGCCTGTGTTCGACGACGGTGAATACAGAACAGGCTTATCGTTGTCTGTGTTTGACAACTGTGAATACAGAATAGGCTTATTGTTGCCTGTGTTTTGTCGTCGGTGAATACAAAATAGGCTTATTGTTGCCTGTGTTTTGTTGTCGGTGAATACAGAATTGGCTTCTCGTTGTCTGTGTTTTGTCGTCGGTGAATACAGAATAGGCTTATTGTTGCCTGTGTTTTGTTGTCGGTGAATACAGAATAGGCTTATCGTTGCCTGTTTTTTGTCGTCGGTGAATACAGAATAGGCTTATTGTTGCCTGTGTTTTGTCGTCGGTGAATACAGAATGGGCTTCTCGTTGTCAGTGTTTGAAGTTGGTGAATACAGAATAGGCTTATCGTTGCCCGTTTGTCGTGGGTGGGTTCACCGCTTCATTAAAATGAGCTTTAAACAGTGTACACACACTACGTGTTATTGTAAAAACCTAACAGACTATATAATAAACGCAGCCAAAACCTCCATCCCCTTCAAAACATCTAAGACAGGCAAACCGACGGTACCATGGTGGAATGGGGAAATAGAACAGACTAGACGAAAACGTAAATCAGCCTTCAATAAAGCAAAACGCGACTACAAATATTTAAACATAGCCCACGAACTAAACCACCAGGTTCAAAAACTAGTCCAAATAGCCAAAAGTAGAGACTGGAAAAAATTCTGCGAAGGTATAAATAACCGTACAGATGCCAGAATGGTCTGGCGCAAAATCCACGCCATCAGAGGCTTAAAACGACATAAAAAACAACCTAACATTGACAACTCAACCAACCCCGCCCAAAAAGCAAATAATCTCGCCAACCACTTTTCGGCCGTTAGCAGTAACACCAACTTCAGTAAAAAATTCCAAGATAAACTTAAAACAGAAAACAAACCCACAAAAGAACCAAACAATAACAATCTAGAAATAAATCAACCCTACACAATGGAGGAGCTCCTCTACGTAATCCAAAACAGGAAAAAGGGCACAGCCCCAGGATTAGACCTAACTTCTTACCAAATAATTAAAAAAATCCCCCTAAAACTACTCCAGGCACTACTCAAACTATACAATCTCATCTACCTAAACGGACAGGTTCCTACTCCCTGGAAACAGGCCCTAGTCATACCAATCCCTAAACCTAATAAACCAGCTAATCAGGCTAACTCCTATAGACCAATATCCCTAACTTCAAACTTATGTAAAGTAATGGAATCAATGGCTAAAAATAGATTACAACATTACTTAACCCAAAATAACATCATAAACCCAGATCAAAGCGGTTTCACTCCTGGCCGCTCAACCCTAGATAACCTCGCCCGACTAGAACAAGATATTAAGACAGGACAGCTAAATAAACAATATACCACAGGCATCTTCTTAGACTTCTCTAAAGCTTTCGACATGGTATGGCACGATGGGCTAATACAAAAACTTAAAAAAATAGGACTCAAAGGTCAGATAATAAACTACATCCAGGACTTCCTAAACAATCGTAAAATAACCGTGGGTATAGACCAAACTCTATCGGACCAATGTCCCCTAGAAAATGGTACTCCACAGGGCAGTATCCTCAGCCCCACCCTCTTCAATATAATGATAAACGATCTATTCGAGGGCCTATCCCCTAAAGTAAACACATCAAAATTCGCGGATGATGGAGCCATCTGGATCCGCACTAAAAGCATGAACATGGTCCAAAATTTACTCCAAAAATCTCTTAATAAAATACAACAATGGACTGACAAATGGGGCTTCTCCCTTAACTCAGAAAAAACAACAGGAATAGTATTCAAACATAAAAACATGAAACCCGCCTCCCCAATCCTCCAGCTAAACAATCAAACAATCAAATTTCAAAAACAAACCAAATTCTTAGGACTTATTTTCGATGAACATCTCACCTGGGATGCTCACATCCAAAACCTAACAACTAAATGCAGTAAAGACCTAAACACCCTAAGATGCCTAACTGGCTCTAACTGGGGAGCATCCAAAGATACCCTCCTCTCTCTCTACATATCACTAATTAGATCAAAACTAGACTACGGCTGCGCCATATACAACACCCTAAACAACTCTCTATCTAAAAAACTTGACTCAATACAATATCAGGCTCTCAAACTAATTACACGCACCCAACATGGCACCTCCTACACCTCACTTCAGGCCTTAACAGGAGAAATGCCACTAAGTCTACGCAGGGAACAGCTAAGCTTAAATTTCTGGGCCGCGTCCCAATCAAACCCTCTCATCCAAAACTTAATAAACCAAAACATCAGCCCCAAAAACCAAGCTCTAGCTCGTAAACACCCCTTACTTACCCCAATATCCCAAAGAATAACAAACTACCTAAATGAACACCAAATTAAAAATTTTAAACAAAACTGCAAACAATCAAATATCTTCACCCCTAAACTTAAAATACCCAAAATAGACACAACACTAGCTAGCCAAATAAATAAACAAACCGACCCAAACATAGCTAAAACTACCACACTAGCATACATACACGAAAATTGGCCAAATTGGTGTCACATTTACACGGACGGATCCTCAGATCCGACCTCCAAACACACAGGTTTCGGAGTCCATACCACACAACCAACTAAAACCACACAATCCTTCCGACTCCCAAACAACCAATCAATATTCACGGCAGAACTAATGGGCATGGCCTCAGCCCTCCATAATCAAGAATCCAAAAACCACAAAAAAATCCTAATACTTACCGACTCCCTAAGTGGACTGCAAGCCCTCCAAAACAAAAAATACCCAAAACCGACCTAAATTAATAAATCAAATACTTAAAAGCTCCAACGACCTAACTAAGGCAGGCAAACAAATAACCTTCTTGTGGATACCCGCCCACGTAGGAATATACGGTAATGAAAACGCCGATAAAGCAGCTAAACTATCCCTTAAAATCCCAGAAATAAGCTTAAACTTACCCATCTCAAAATCAGAAATTAAAAGTGTAAACAAGCAAAAAATCACAAAAAAATGGCATAACCTATATCTAAACTCAAATAGCCAAATCAAAAAAGTGCTCAGCAAACCACTAACCAAACCAAAAATTCTCCATCCATCCAAAAAAATCGACAGAGTAATCACTAAACTCCAAACAGGACACACCAACCTAAATAACCACCAAATTTTTTTTAAAAAACACACTACAGGTAACTGCCCACACTGCAAACAACCAGAAACCCCAGAACACGCACTCATCCACTGCACACACTACCTAACACATCGAACCGCATTACAAACCACCCTCAATCTAAACAAGGCTCTAACTCTAGAAGCAATACTAAACCCACAAAATAAACTAGAAAACTTCAAGGCCTTAGGCGTATTCTTAATAAAAACGGAACTAATAAAACGCATCTAAAAACACAATAACCTACCAAATCAAAATCACATAAACAAACAAACATCCACCATACCCAGCTCCCTTAGTTCTCCTCCCCAATCCCGTCGGCATCTATTCCAAATCTCAAATTTCCCAAATTCTATATAAGCAACCCCTAAACCCCCCCTCTTGGGTTGCACAGACCACCTTCGCCCCTTTCGGAAACACATTAAATGGCCTGGCCGGGCCCGTGTGCGAAATACGCATCAGTCGGAAAGCGCACGTTAAATCTCCAAAGTAAGAAAGTAAGTGTACACACAACAAGCAGGGTATGGACATATCTGACGTAC
This sequence comes from Haliotis rufescens, assembly GCF_023055435.1. Lineage (NCBI taxonomy): Eukaryota > Metazoa > Mollusca > Gastropoda > Lepetellida > Haliotidae > Haliotis > Haliotis rufescens. Next base: position 26,247,963 of record NW_025964334.1, on the reverse strand, counting down.
GCACAACAAGCAGGGTATGGACAGATCTGACGTACACACAACAAGCAGGGTCTGGACAGATATGTCGTACACACAACAAGCAGGGTATTGACATTTCTGACGTACACACAACAAGCAGGATGTGGACCGATCTGACGTACACACAACAAGCAGGATGGGGACAGATCTGACGTACACACAACAAGCAGGGTCTGGACAGATCTGACGTACACACAACAACCAGGGTATGGACAGATCTGACGTACACACAACAAGCAGGGTATGGATAGATCTGACGTACACACAACAAGCAGGTTATGGACAGATCTGACGTACGGGCAACAAACAGGGTATGGACAGATCTGACGTACACACAACAAGCAGGGTGTGGACAGATCTGACGTACACACACCAAACAGGTTACGGACATATCTGACGTACACACAACAAGCAGGGTGTGGACAGATCTGTCTTACACACAACAATCAGGGTATGGACAGATCTGACGTACACACAACAAGCAGGGTATGGACAGATCTGACGTACACACAACAAGCAGGTTATGGACAGATCTGACGTACACACAACAAACAGGGTATGGACAGATCTGACGTACACACAACAAGCAGGGTATGGACACATCTGACGTACACACAACAAGCAGGGTATAGACAGATCTGACGTACACACAACAAGCAGGTTACGGACATATCTGACGTACACACAACAAGCAGGGTATAGACGGATCTGACGTACACACAACAAGCAGGTTACGGACATATCTGACGTACACACAACAAGCAGGGTATAGACAGATCTGACGTACACACAACAACCAGGTTACGGACATATCTGACGTACACACAACAAGCAGGGTATAGACAGATCTGACGTACACACAACAAGCGGGTTACGGACATATCAGACGTACACACAACAAGCAGGGTATAGACGGATCTGACGTTCACACAACAAGCAGGTTACGGACATATCTGACGTACACACAACAAGCAGGGTACAGACAGATCTGACGTACACACAACAAGCAGGGTATGGACAGATCTGACGTACACACAACAAGCAGGTTACGGACACATCTGACGTACACACAACAAGCAGGGTATGGACAGATCTGACGTACACACAACAAGCAGGTTACGGACATATCTGACGTACACACAACAAGCAGGGTGTGGACAGATCTGACGTACACACAACAAGCAGGTTACGGACACATCTGACGTACACACAACAAGCAGGTTATGGACATATCTGACGTACACACAACAAGCAGGTTACGGACACATCTGACGTACACACAACAAACAGGGTATAGACAGATCTGACGTACACACAACAAGCAGGTTACGGACATATCTGACGTACACACAACAAGCAGGGTATAGACGGATCTGACGTACACACAACAAGCAGGTTACGGACATATCTGACGTACACACAACAAGCAGGTTATGGACATATCTGACGTACACACAACAAGCAGGTTACGGACACATCTGACGTACACACAACAAACAGGGTATAGACAGATCTGACGTACACACAACAAGCAGGTTACGGACATATCTGACGTACACACAACAAGCAGGGTATAGACGGATCTGACGTACACACAACAAGCAGGTTACGGACATATCTGACGTACACACAACAAGCAGGGTATGGACAGATCTGACGTACACACAACAAGCAGGTTACGGACACATCTGACGTACACACAACAAGCAGGGTGTGGACAGATCTGACGTACACACAACAAGCAGGTTACGGACATATCTGACGTACACACAACAAGCAGGGTGTGGACAGATCTGACGTACACACAACAAGCAGGTTACGGACACATCTGACGTACACACAACAAGCAGGGTGTGGACAGATCTGACGTACACACAACAAGCAGGTTACGGACATATCTGACGTACACACAACAAGCAGGTTACGGACACATCTGACGTACACACAACAAGCAGGGTGTGGACAGATCTGACGTACACACAACAAGCAGGGTATGGACAGATCTGACGTACACGCAACAAGCAGGGTGTGGACAGATCTGACGTACACACCACAAGCAGGGTATGGACAGATCTGACGTACACACAACAAGCAGGTTACGGACATATCTGACGTACACACAACAAGCAGGGTATGGACAGATCTGACGTACACACGACAAGCAGGGTATGGGCATATCTGACGTACACACAACAAGCAGGGTACGGACATATCTGACGTACACACAACAAGCAGGGTGTGGACATATCTGACGTACGCACAACAAGCAGGGTATGGTCATATCTGACGTACACACAACAAGCAGGTTACGGACATATCTGACGTACACACTACAAGTAGGGTACGGACATATCTGACGTACACACAACAAGCAGGGTGTGGACAGATCTGACGTACACTATGAACAAGTGTTAAATAAAATGGGGGCGGCAACATTTGACACAGTCCTGAGTTCTCCCCACTGCACACCCTGGTGTGCTCACTGAACTAGCGAGGTATGGACAACAACAAAGGTGATGTTCAAACAGAACTGGCTGGGTATGGCTAGATCTGACGTACCAAGAACGGGTGTGGACATATTTGATATACACAGAACCTGTAGCACTTGTGCATTTATCTCAAAATGAAAAATGAACTACCCGGAAAAAACAATTTCCATCTGAAGACACAAAACAAGCAGTGAGTGGATGTATAGACACGATCAACACCCGACTTGGCACAGATACAGGCATTGTCAAGTATTAGCATATTCTAAGATTCTCTTTGGATAAATCCCTACGAAGCTGGCCGCCTACAAACATATTACCTCTCTAGTCCTTCCACCAAATGCACAGGTCTGAAACGTAGTGTGAAAGCATTTCTAAATATGTTCTAATCCACTTAGCCAATTAAATACACCGACGAGTGCCCTTTGATCACGTGATCTGAACACAGATCTCGCGCGACATCAATTGATGCAAAGGTGATATTTTCCACATGACTTTCAACAGAACGTGTGTAGGACCCCGTCGTCTGGCGTAGTCATATAATTGGATAAAATCGAATCGGCTTGATGAAGATAATAGTGGCGAACACTGACGAGTATGCAAATGCAAGATTCAAGTGTTAGCAGAGGGCCTTCAATTATATTTTCATCGTCTCTGGAATTTCCAGTCGCAGGATCGATATATAACCAATTACTGGCCTTCATAGGATGTCATTAGGAAAAGACGACAACGTGTATTCAAAGCTCGTGACATGTGTTTGGATTACCTTCCTTCAGTCGAACTAACGTCAATGTCACTTTTTTTTATTAGATTCTTAATATTAAGTGACTTTTTAGACGTTTATAAGTTTTCCTTCGGATTTATTTTTTCATTTATGAGAACAGGAGAGCGTTTTTTATGTGTTTTAAAATTATCAACTATTATTTTGTTTTTTTTGGTTTAACGCCGCACTCAACAATAATCCAGCAATATGGTGCCGGTCTGTAAATAATCGAGTCTGGACCAGACAATACGTTGATTGACATCATGAGCAACGATTAATATACCGGAAGCTTAAGTTAAACTTTCCAAATTTCCTTGTTTAAGTTTGCCAATTCGAGCAGAAATTTCCTATTCATATATATATAGAAACAGTTGAGCCAGAAGGGGAGCACAATAGGTGCCCATACTGGTGACTAATGTCTGCCCGAATGCCTTATCCTCAAATGTCACATAAGGTCCAGCATTTCCCATATTGTTTTCTCAGTAAACATCAGATGATATTTGTTTTCATTTCAGACAATCTGCCCTGAACTCCGGAAGATGGGGATATAACTATGATATCCACGTTCAGCAACATATACCCCGTGGATCAAGGAAGGGTTTTTTCCCTAATGTTTGTCATGTGGAGTATGGGGTATTCAAAGTTGAAAAATCATATGTTTCGGCATTATTGAACTTGGTTCTTTTTTAGGATTGTATAAATTCAACCTAATCATTTGACTTTTTGAGAATCCACATGGTATTGACGCCACCTGTCTCAAATACCTTCAGGGAATAAAAAGAAAGAAGTCCTCGATGAGGATCTTTGAATTCCAGTACAAAAGAGGAATGTCAAAATTTGATAGTACTGATGCGTGTTTTTTTTCAGATTTCTTCCTCACTTTACATACAAGTCTTATACTAGGATATTGCATTAATTGATTTGTCACTTATACCAAGTTCTTTCGTGCGTCTTTAGCACCAAATTGACATTATTCTTTTTCTTCCAGAACCATTGACATCGAGGCAATTAATTAGTCATGTGTATCATCTAACACCAGTCCCTTAGTTTAAGCTCCCACGTCAAAAAGCAATATTATTATATACATCAGTGTAAAAGACTCCGTTTTCCGAGGTTGAGAAAAGTGATATTTTCATTGCAGTGAACATAACACTTGATATTTCACTGCAGTGAATATAACGCTTTGACGGAACTCGTCATATAAGAGTTATCTCCCCCTAAATTGTCTCCCTTTGTCGTAAGTGACAAGCCCGTACACAAACTGTTGACGTCCTTTTTACGTAAGGTCCACATTGCCAAGGCAAAATAATGACAGACGGTCGTTTATGGAGTAAAGATCACTTCTTGCCGTTTGTTATTCTCTCGAAAATGTTTCCTTGAAAACTGTAAATGTCTCATTAACTCGTCAATTGAGACAGTTCGTTTTGCAAAGCGCCATTTTTGTTACTCGACCAGCGTGTATTCTTTCGCTTCCAAGAGCGGTCTCCTAGTTTTCAAGAATATTTCTTGTTAAAGTTGATTTTGTATATAATCATATCTAAAGGTATGATAAAGAATATTCGTGACCCTAAATATTTTTTGACACTTTTGTTTATATTTTTTTAAGATTTTGCAAACACGAAACTACTTTTTAAGTCGCAAATACAAGGGGTGGTGACCCGTCCCTGTGTGTTTGGTAGGGAGAATTTACGTTTCAATGTTTTACGTTTGTAATGAAATAATTAATTTAAACAATGAAATAATAATCTCGTGACGAGGGAAAAGGAGACCACGCCACTCGTAAAAATATCTCATTTCCCCCGTCACTCGATAAGGGAAACATTAATTTTCACTCGACACATGAAATATCCTCTATTTATTTCATGTTTGAAGACGTACAAGTCTAAATATGGCCTGTCGCTTCGGGTGAAAAGAAATTAACCGTAATCAGTGACAGCAATGAAAAATATCTTCCATCATTCCCAGAAGGATAAAATATTCCCAAGATAGCGTCATTTTCTTGTCTTACCGGAAGTCTGATAGTCAGGAACGATTTTGTCCAGCAACAATGACCAAAACAGATAGTTTATATAAAAAAATCAACTCGCACATTATATATTTTGTGGAATATCTCCGAATATATATACAGGTAATACATTGATACAAATCCTAAAGTAGCATAATAAAGCTAAACATAAAAAATCTTGTCTGTATGAGTATCACTATACCAAAACATTGCCACCCGGGAAGATCCGGGGTATAAGCAACCCATGCTTGTCGTAAAAGGCGACTATGCTTGTCGTAAAAGGCGACTATGCTTGTCGTAAGAGGCTCCTAACAGGATCGGGTGGTCAGGCTCGCTGACTTGGTTGATGCATGTCATCGATCCCAATTGCGCGGATCGATGCTCATGATGTCATTCACTGGATTGTCTGATTAGACTCGATTATTCACAGACCGCCGTCTTATAGCTGGAATATTGCTGAGTGCGGCGTTAAACAGAAAACAAACACAAATATAACTTACCAGCTGAACGGTACTAGGGAGTGTCTCGAGCGAACGAATGTTCAGCAACATTACTGACGAAGCCAACGAGTCGGTTATTCTATTATTACACATAGGCACATTTAGATTTGTTCACGAGAACTAAATGTCCTTCATTCCGATTTGTAATTATATAAGTGTATATATTAACATGACCATTTAACGTATGTCGCCGTAGTCAGTAGAAAACAAATCACCACGGCCTTTCCAGTTCCTCGAAGTACAAATTAAACGCACTCGTCTTCGTTTGTCAAAACACCAAGAACATTTTGGACATCGTGGCCTTGGAGCAGCTAAAATACAGAGTGGAAGGGAGCATCGCCGTGTCATCGGGCCGTATTCTTCCCTGGAGAACTTAAGCAATTCTCTGTGGGGGTACAACGCTCGCTGCAGTACCAAAATGTCATTAAACGTTGGTAAGTTGATATATGATGGCCCGCTGTATAACGCCCGCAGTAATACAAACTATCCTTAAACATATTACTGTACATGCTATTACGATCCTGTTGTACAACGCCGACTGCTGTACCCAAAGTGTCCTTTAACGTGGTATTGTAGACACATGATGTAATAATAGATTCTTATCAATACTGGTCAATTAGCCAATTCCTTTCCACCCAACAAGACAAGTGAAACAGACTCATCTAGTTCATATTAGGTCTATGCACACGCACACGCACACGCACACACGCACACACACACGCACACACACACTCACACGCACACGCACACACACACACACACACACGCACACACACGCACACACACGCACACACACACGCACACGCAAACGAACATGCACGCGCACAGGCACATGCCACTAAACAAATTATACGTATAGCGAGCGAGTCAGTGACCGAGCATTCTTTATGTCGCATTTGGCAATATTCCAGCAATATCATGGCGGGGGACACCAGAAATGGGCTTCAGGTAGTATACACATGTGGGGAATCGAACCCAATCGAAGGCAGTAACCACTAGGCTACTGTCAGGCATGTACATGTATGCCTATTACATATCAACATTTGTTAAAGGCGACAGGTGGTGTGACACGGGAACATAAGTTCAATTTAATCAATCCTGTAGCAATCACTTGATATCCTTCACGGGTCATTAACATGTATTATGTGTTTAATTACTTAAATACAACCCATCCTATTATTGATTTGTATAAAATTAAACATCTAAAGCGCTTGGATGTTTTAAAGACGAAGTGTTTAATTATTGATAAAAACACATACACTTACTTCTATTGACGGCACGGTTAACAGACCACGAAACTAGCCTGAAAAATGAATCCATTTCCTTATTTTTTCCCCCTATTTGATTAAACAACCATGAAATATAGCCACTGAAGTGTTTAAGTGTCTTGATAGATGAAAGCGGCGTTCCTTTGAATGTAAATATCCTAACGATATCCGGCTGTAATTAATTTGACGCCTCCCAACGGCAGTAAACATATATTTCTTTAAACATTGTTTATATGTGTAGACATCAAACAGAAATGTTTTCAATCAAGTTCATTGCATAGCTATTAAACATACATATTCAATTTCAGTGTGTTCATCATACTGTGTTCATAATTGCATCGTAGATAATGAGTTGCCTCTCCCCCTACCCTACCCACCCCGTAAGCCTGCTCGTCAGGATCCGCTGATTGAGCGTTCGAATTTCATACTCGGCCTGATAATGATTCCTGGTTTGTCAGCACCATACCAGTGCACGTGGATTTCCCTTTAATGTCTAAGATTCGCATGACTTTGGGCTCTCCTCCCATATTAGCCTGGCACGCTGTGATATAACTGGAATAGTGGTGAAAGTGGCGTTACACTCGTTGAACATACTCAGAAAGAAAATAGCGCACATCTGCACCGGAAGACGTGCTAAAACACTAAAAACGTGCATACAGCGGCGATGGTTCTAGACACAGAGCGACAAGGCGCCCCGACCCACGCTGATCTAAATTAATCTTAAAGCAAAAGATACTGACATCGTGACTCTGTGTTGGAGAAGAGCACTCCCTTCAAACAACACGAAAATGTACAAAATAACTGAACAATATTACTCTTTAATGGTCAGCAGTGCAACAGTAAGAATTCATGACGTGGTCAAGACGTTGACGGAGTGATGCTGCCACTGTCGCTGCTGCACGTCTAGACCTATTTTGCATACCGAAACACATTTCCAGTTGCAATCAGCAATATTCTCAATGTCACGTGTCTAACAGTTGTCCAAAACTGAACACATAGTTATGTAAATTACTTAATCTGATAAAAGTGGTGTTTTAATAGTTTTTCATGAGGAATGGTCTTTCAATCCATTGCAACCAGTACTATATTCTGTCGGATTGCGAACATTATTTCAGTGATTGTCATAAAGTTCCACCTGGAGTTATTTCAAAAATGTCTTTGACATTCTTTGAATACATTGCATGAATCTATCATCCAAATAAGTTCAGAAGTATTTGTTGCCATAAGAATGTCTCGAATAAAATCAAATTAACCGTTAATAACTAACAGTGAACCAAAAGAATTTCGATGAAAATAGAAATCTCCCCCCACTACAGTGTACCATAAGATTATTATTTAATTTTTTTACGGCCCATTTTTATTCTTTGTTTAATGCATACACGAGGGCCTGTTCTGTCCCATCAAATTGACACGCTGTGAAATACTGTTCAAATCGGCGTTAAACCAAACTCACTCACCCACTCACCACTGTTTCTTTCATTCATTCATTCATTCATTCATTCACTCATTCATTCATTCATGTGAAGCACGGTCGTCCTTGTCTTAACGCAGTGGCGCTATAGTGTTGGTCACCATGACTATGGACGGAACGTATTGCCTGATGTGTTCTGTTGTTACACAGTGCACTGTCCACACACATATACTCAACAACAAAAGTTCCAGTGACACCAATATTTTAGTGTAATTGTCAAACAAGTAAAGTTTGGTTTTCAATATTGTAGTACATGTATGGAATCAAGTCACAAAAACGCAACTGCTACAGAAAAGCATGCATTCCATGCAAAAGTTGACTTTCATGCAAGCCCCATGCATTTCACTACCCAAGAATGGGTATAAAAACGGGATTAACGGGATTCCATATGCATTGTTTAGCATCGTGCTGACAACAACCACTCAGAAAAACAACAAAATTACGCAATTACTAGTATTCAACATTACGAACTGCCACACCTGTCCGAAAATTAGCGACTGCGAGCCATTGGTATTCTTGAAGCAGGATCGAGTCAACGGGATGTTGCAAGACAATTTAACGTCCACAGAAACACCATTTGGTGTTTATGGTAACGTTGGCAACAAACGAATGCAGTCAGAGACCATCCTCGGAGTGGCAGGCCACGCGTTACCAATAATCGACAAGACAAGTGGATTCGAACAACACATCTACGAAATCGATTCCAGCCAGCAACAGTGACCGCAAGAAGCATCCCTGGCCTTCGACGAATATCTTCACAAACCGTACGTCGCCGCCTCAGATGTGCAGGGATTGTCGCCAGAAGACCCACCAGACGTCCCATTTTGACAGGAAACCACCGTCAAGCACGTCTACAGTGGTGCAGACAGCGTCTACGCTGGACGGCCATGCAGTGGGGACAAGCTCTATTCACTGACGAGTCTCGTTTTCGTCTCAGCCACAGCGATGGACGGATTCGAGTGTACCGACGTCGAGGGGAACGTTACGTCAATCATTGTGTCGTGGAAGAAGATCGGTTCGGGGGCGGCAGCGTTATGGTATGGGGTGGGATTACAGCAAGACAGAGGACCCGTTTGATAGTGGTAGAGGAAAATCTCAATGGACAGCGCTACCGCGACGAGATCATCGGCCCTGTTGGTCTACCGTTTTTGCGTCGTCATACCCTAGGCATTACCTTTCAACATGACAACGCCCGGCCTCATATTGCTCGACTTGTTCAGGATTCTCTTCAACAAAACAACGTGAATATCATCCCCTAGCCGGCTCGCTCCCCTTATCTCTCAAAAATCGAGCACATGTGGGATGAGATGGATCGGAGCCTTCGACGTTAACCACGTGTTCCACAGACACTCCAGGAACTTCGAAACATGCTCCAGCAGATATGGACAGATATCCCACAGGACTATGTGCGACGCCTGGTCCATTCCATGAGACGAAGATGTGTTGCTTGCATCGCAACCAGAGGTGGACACACACGCTATTGATTTGTAAATTGACATTTTGCCATGTTCATTTTTTTTTTAATGAAATCACGCCTTTTCTGAAGTCAGTATGGCAAATTAAACTATTTGAACACTTACAGGAATCTTTTATCTGTTGCAGACCGAAATTATTTCAGATTTGGTAAAAAACATAACTTTGCATTAAATCTTATTTAATGTCACAGGAACTTTTGTTGTTCAGTATACATAGCCCAGTCTACTTGGAAGCACCAGCTGGGCTGTCTATAACACGCTCGTTACAGTTGCCGCTGTTCGTCATCAAATTCCATCTCCGTATGTGCGAAGTTACTTTCATTGCGTGATAATAGGTAGATCGAAAATAAACCCACGCTATGAATTTTTAACTAATTTCTGAAATTTGAACTTGACGTAGCTTGTACCGTTGAGAGAAATCATCTCGCAGTGTCACATGGTCTAGTGGACGCCTGACTTATAGTCTCCAACCGGCACGACTCTTCTCTCTTAGTAACCGGAATTGATCGTATTATTGAGCGTTTGCGCATGTTCATCATTGTGCATCCGGAAACGTCATTACACCCGCTGATGTATCGGTGCAGTCCTAAATCTCACGGAGACAGCTTTGAATGTAATTATCTACAGAAAACAACTTTTGTCAGACTAAAATACACCCTGATCAGTCGACCTGAACTGATTTATGCCCATATGATAATTACTTAACGATTTATTTATTCCTAACTTAATTACGACTCTGTTAACAGTAACAGTTGGGGAAGAAGTGTTCTATCAACCATAAAACATTTATTTATTTATTTATTTGTGTATCTGGTGTTTTTTCTTTCGTTAATGATTCCGTATCTCAAATTACAGGTCGTGACGGTTTCACGTCATTGCTTGCTCGATTAATGCACGACAGAAACCCATGATCGTGGGTTCGAATCCCGTGCTCGTGGATTTCACCAAATACAAAGTGGAAAGCGTCTGGGACCTGCATCACTTCGGACTCTCCTTCCACATTAAGGTGACACGCCGTGATGTAACTGGAACACTGTTCAGAGCGGCGTTAAAGACAACTCACTCATCCTTTTTTCGCGTTTCAGTAGACTTATGCGATTTGTTAATAAAGTATTTTAAGTTCATACGAACTTCTGTTAAAGTTTTGTGTATTTGTTGTTCCACGCCGCAATGGTCCAGCTGTATGGCGTCTGTCTCTAAATAATCGATTCTGGACCAGAAGATCCAGTGATAAGCATCGACCTACGCAACTTGGATACGATGACATCCATCAAGCAAGTCAGAGCCTGACGACACGACGTCGTTTGTCTTTACTTACGACAAGCATGTGTTGCTGAAGACCAATTCTAACCCGGATCTTCACGAGGTACTTGGAAATTCCCCGAAATTCTTGAAAAAAAATATTGTGCTTCTGATTGTTGAAAAAATGCCCGCCACAAAGATTACATTGTTGCAAGGTGTTATTCTAAAATTAAATTCAGGGTCATAGTTTTAAATAAAGTTTTACCCCAACGGAATCTGTATCGGTGAATAATCGAGACTGGTTACATCGATTCCCTGTCGTTTGCGGGTCTTTCTTACAGTAAAATTAGTAAGTATTTTAAACTAACGATACCATTTCATGCTATTCTGTTCCATGTCAGTTTCAATTTATAAAGTTAGTTACATAAAGTACTTATTTTAAAGCATATTAAAACAATTCGTTTATTGCAGTATTATAATTATTCATAACAGTGCGGAATTAATTGATTTGTACATGAAACAGTACAACCAATTTACATTTTATCGACGTTTTATTGTTTTCTGTTTAAAAGGATGAGAACTTACACATGCCTTATGGATTGTAAGTGATATACACGTGTATTTTTTATGGTCGAGTTTCCACTAATCACGCTACTCCTGATCCTTTTGTTCTAATTGAACTGCGGATGAAGTATTTGTGTCGAGACGCCAGGCTATCAAATATTAAACCCGTCTACAGCTGGCCGGCGAGGAACCAGGTACTAAGATGTCTCACACCAATGGGCCATTTCTCTAAATAAACATTGGACGAAGTACACAATGCTTGACCATTGTTCAAAATATACTGATGGTTCGTTTCAGTGTGTGTGTGTGTGTGTGTGTGTGTGTGTGTGTGTGTGTGTGTGTGTGTGTGTGTGTGTGTGTGTGTGTGTGTGTGTGTGTTGAAACAGACCCCTAACAATGTGCACACTTATACCCTTGTGGTATGTCCCTATACACGAACGTTTGAAACATACAAGGCTATGGGGTTAAATATTAAACAAAGGGAATCAAGGGATGTTAGTTTACATCTTGCGCAATAGAATGTAGAGTAATCACTTTTTCAATTTGTTGGATAAAAAAAATCATCTAGAATTATACTTATCTTAGAAAAAGTTAAATACTGTGACTACAGACCAGGGCCCTGTTCCACGAAGCGATCTTAGCACTAAGATGATCGTAACTCCCATACTTTAACACAGGTCTACGGCAGTCGTAGGGCTAAGATCGCTTTGTGGAACGGGGCCAAGCAAATGTTTAAATACAGATGACTGTAAACATCTAACGTCATCTATATAATAATGTTAGACCAGAATATTCCATGATGTAATGTGGCATAAAATATACACCCATTTCGTATTATTGTTGGTGGCATCCAATAAGAGTTACCTCCCCTCGGTTCTTGTTGGCAAACTTGACTACATCATTCAAGAAGTTTCGGGAGGTGAAAGGCTCTAGAAAGTTGGCTGTACCTATTTAAACGCGAGACGAGGTCGATTCGATACTTTTTACATCCTTGCGTTTTATCTATTTGCCCAGTGCGGACAGGATAACTATCAGAAAACATCGTCTACGTTCCAGCTCTCAACACCATTCCGTATTCTGGAAAAGGGTACATTCAAGACATTCGACAGTGATTTTATTCTATATATTCCTGATTGCACTGACATTTGTCCCAATGCCGTTCATTTATTGCCGTCTCCATATATTTGACCCGTTGTGTCCCCTGTTTGTTTGTAAACCTATTCATGTGTGTTTTAATATAATTTGATTATTATCCATTGATTTTGTGAGCTTACTTACTTATTTCACAATTGAATTCTGTACGTACCGATTTGGGGGTTGACCTTTGCGTTTCAACTTTGGAACCGTGGGAACTTTAAATACATTTTATTCAATGATTACTACATAATAACCAACCACGGGATAAACTTGTCCTTATATACATTCATGCACTTAACACACCCTATTGTAGCCTTTTCAGACATATTGAATCGGTGCACACAGAGGCCAACAAAAAGTTGAATTTACACAAAGACATTATCAGAACATTACTAAATTAGAGGTAGTTATTAGTATGTTTAAAAAATATATAACAAGTGACAGGAGATAAGTTTTAAAATATACGAGTATAATATAGAACTTATCTAATGGGCACGAGCAAAGTAACGTATTCATTACACTCGTAAATGTAGCTCTGTATGGAAATGATCTCATTGATAATTGACACAATGACTTGCTTGCTTTTCTCTTTCATCCCAAGAAACTATTGTGTAGTGTATTTTGTCAAGTGAGTGAGTGAGTTTGGTTTTACGCCGCTTTTAGCAATATTCCAGCAATATCACGGCGGGGGACACCAGAATTGGGCTTCACACATTGTACCCATGTCGGGATTCGAACCCGGGTCTTCGGCGTGAAGAGCGAACGCTTTAACCACTAGGCTACCCGACCGCCTCTATTTTGTCAAGTACGTATTGCAAAACCTCTCCATTGTTCTTTTCAAGCCAGTGTATTAAACCTTCAAACCATTTTATCAGCCACATTTAAGAAATACTTCAGTTGAGAAAAACGGTGTCATAATGCCCATCTGTTTTCAAAGTCTCGTCTTTCTCGATTTTATTATATGTTGGATTTTCCAATGAAAATATCTTAAGTTAGCGATGTTATATCTAAATATTAGCTGTATTGGCTCTTAGTCAGAACTCAAAGAATGCTTGTGCATGGTGTTATTTTTAAAATATAATTTTATTTAAAACTTTGAAACTTTAAAACAGTATAATAATATAATATAATAATACACACCTGCTGGTGGGTATCTTTGAATATCAATACGTTTGCTTGGAAGAAGTTCATATTATCAACAAAGCCACAAATATAACTGTACATTTATGTTGGACGTTCAAAGAAACATACTTTGGCTGCGAATCCTAAATTAATTCAAATTTATATCCGTTTCTCTTAAAAAAACACTTTTCTCTTTTCTCTCTCTACTTTTTACATCAAAAGTGAACTTTGAATAATGATTCAAGATCGAAAATGAACCCCTGTAGCGGGATTGAAGACAGGTGGCGCCCCCACGTACCGTTGCCTGTTTTCGTTTGGAGGATCCAAACCAATCAAGTCCTTAGTTGATACATTATGAACCGTACACCACCCCCCTCCCTCCTCCCTCCCTCCTCCCTCCCCCCAACGGCTCTAGCTATGTAACAGCTTGCCAGGACATCTGTCTAAGGGGGCACGGACGGCTCAGTCGTCTTAGGCGTCGCCATTCGCTGTGCAGAGTTGTGTCCTTTGAGCACTCAAGAAACCTATGATTGTTGGTTCCAAACCCGATTCGCCCCAATTTTGTTTCTCGGTTTGTCAGCACCATACCCGTGCTCGTGTGTTTCACCAAAGTGGTAAACGTCTGAGACCACATCACTTCGGGTTTTGTCTCAAATTGAACCGGGGGGCACGGGTGGCCCAGTCGTCTAAGGCGCCGCGATTCGCTGTGCAGAGTTGCGTCCCTTGGGCACGCCAGAAACCTATGATTGTGAGTTGGAATCCCGGTTCGCCCCAATTATGTTTCTAGGTTTGTCAGCACCATACCCGTGCTCGTGGGTTTCACCGAAGTGGTAAACGTCTGAGACCTGCATCACTTCGGGCTTTCCTCCCACATTAAGCTGACACGCCGTGATATAACTGGAATACTGTTAAAAGCGGCGTTAAACCCAACTCACTCACTCACTCAATTGAACCGACACGTGGTGATGTAACTGGAATACTGTTAAAAGCGGCGTGAAACCCAACTCACTCACTATCTTAACCTTAACATTTGTTTCCCAAACCAAATAAACCTCTGCTTACTGTTTAACTCTCTCGATTGGGAGGATCCTGTGGTTGAAGAATGCTATTGTCAAAGATCTAGATATAATTATGGCGCATTTACCTCTCAGTTTCAAGCTGAAAACGTCGAGACTGACTAATACGCTTGTGCAACAAACTGCCCGATTTCGCCAATACTTACGTGGCCTGACCTCAAAGTGAATTCCTCACGCAAGAAAGACACCAGCACATTGGACTACAAAGGTTGTGTACGCCCGACGTGGTATGTGCAGACTGTGACTTGCCCAGATGTCCGGATGCAGTCAGATTAAGAACTCGGTTCAACAACTTTCACATCTTCAAACAAAGTCGGTATCCCCCGAGAAACTGTGACATTAAAAACGCAAAGACACGATTGACACCTCTTGGGTTTTGGTATAGTCTTTGAAAGAATACCTCCCCGAAATATATCATACATAACACCTGAGCCGGTTCCGGGCTGAGATGTTTTCTTAATTAATTATATGTGGTATTTTTTTTTTTTTTAATTTAACACTCGCTTTTTTTTAAATTTGAAATTGTATGATTTATTAAATGGATAGTACGAAAATACATGGGTACGGTGAGTACTGTTGACTGTTGTTAAGAATTCCGTGAATTATGTAGGTTTTATACTGTTTTCCCTACATTTTTTTAATTGTGCAGGGCGGTCGGGTAGCCTAGTGGTTAAAGCGTTCGCTCGTCACGCCGAAGACCCGGGTTCAATTCCCGACATGAGTACAATGTGTGAAGCCCATTTCTGGTGTCCCCCGCCGTGATATTGCTGGAATATTGCTAAAAGCGGCGTAAAACCATACTCAGCCAGTCAGTTTAATTGTGCAAAGGAAGAAAAACAGGACAACTTGCATAATTTCGTGTAATGATTCTTCGCCCTTTAACCCATTGTATGAAGCCAGAAAATTATTTACAACATCTAGAGCTACTAATGGTGGAACATCTCTTATCCGTGATGACCACCATACCCGTGGTGTACTAACTGTAGAACTGTATGGATGACGATGCGCACGATCAAGAGATGCTAATGGTATAGGCATGTGAGTTAGTTTACCCATATGTGATATGCTATTGGTAGAAGCATTTAGGTTAAGATGTCCTAACTTTAATATGCAAATGGTCGAATTATGATACCTAAGATTTAATATACTAATGGTAGAATTATTTGGGTTATGGTGCCCCAGGTCTAGAGATGCTAAAGGTGGAATTATATGGGTTATCTTACGCCATATCTAGAGATGCTAATGGTAGGATTTTATGCGCTATCATGTGCCAGATCCAGAAATGATAAAGGTAGAACTATGTGGGCCTATGATACCCAAGATTGAGAAAACAAATAATATTTGCTTATGTATTTGTTTTTAATAATATGTACCTATATAATATACCGCTTCCTACAATATTAAATGGTGAGCCCCTATTATGCTGAAGGGCTATCGCGTCCCCCCAAGTGCTTCTAATTCTCCAAGCATACAAAGGAAACAGTCATCCAGTTAGCTGTTTATTTGTTTGTTGTTTAACGACGCACTCAGCAATATTCCAGCTATATGACGGCGGTCTGTACATAATCTAGTCTGGACCAGACATTCTAGTGATTGACATCATGATCATCGATCCACGAAATTGGGATGCGATGACATGCATCAACCAAGTCAGCGAGTCTGACCACACGATCTCGTTAGTCGCCTCTTACGACAAGCATAGTGGCCTGTTACGACAAGCATGGGTTGCTGAAGACCTATTCTACCCCGGATCATCTAGACGACACTCATTCCTATATAAACAAGAACACAAACGCGTGTTTGTTGCATAAAGGAACATGTAGGATGCGACATCTTGTGCACAGCTTTACTCGAGGTGTACGTTACGGCGTGGTTGTAATTCATAATCAACGTCTCGTAGTATCAGACATCAGCCTTTTAATTACCATACTTTGAAACTCCAAGTGCAGGGTGCAAATGTTGATAGATGATGTGGCTGCAACCTCCCAATGAACAGGAACACATGAGTTATTGTAATTGGAAAGATAGTGACTGATCTCATTTGTTATCATTTACCAAATTTCTCTTTGCAGAATTTGAGGAACGTTATCATCCTATTTACATTGGTATTGATGAGTAAGTATATCGCTAATTAATCCTAATGTTAACATCACCTACAGTATGGGAACATCGCGTCAAAGGAATAGTGGTATCGTGTCGGGGAATTCTAGATAACGAAACATGATCAACTTATTTAAAGCCACATTCAGCAATATTATGTATATCGAATCTGAATCAGAAAATCCATCAATTGATTATCTTACCGGTATTTTCACACTGCTCTACAAACAGTAAACAGTAAACAGTACAAAACTCTCATGTCGGTACATCATCGAATAACGGGAATATCCCTATGGACATACAGTAAACTACGGTTATAACGACCTCAGAGGGACCACTAATTTTAGTTCTTTATAACCGCGGGTTCGTTATATGCATATATACAGCAAATTGCCGGGACCAAAAAATAAGTTCGTTATATCTGTCAGTTCGTTATGAGCGTGTTCGTTATAAATGCAGTTTACTGTATTTAAGAGAACAAGAATCTTATTTTATATACTCTGGTCATCCAACATCCAGCTGACACACCTTGAAATACTTTTCAAAGCGGCATAAAATTCAAAACACTCATTTCATTATCATTGCTGAAAGCGAATAGCACACAAGGGCTCAATATATTTTCACTGCAATCCTATTTCAGTGGTAATTCTATGGCAATGTTCTGCAATTCTGTGCTTAGCAAAGTATTTTTTCAGTCGACACAACGAATGTGGTAAGATTGTTGGATTAATCTCGAGAAGAGTAGTCGAAATAGCCGAGTTTGAATAACAATAATTTACAGTATGCGCCCCGTCTGACCCTGCACAATTTTTGGCTGACGATATTCTTGCGAGAAAATTGGAAGCTTTGAGAGACCCCTTGCTACACAGAATGTCCGGCAGTGAAAGCCTCTTTGGCATATTTACCGTGAGCATCATTCTATCCAAAGTGTCGTACTACCAATGGCATCTATGACTTCTTGTATTTGTAAATAAATGTTTTATGTTCCACTGATCAATGATATTTCTGCCAACACAGGTAAGACAATTGCCAAACTTTGAGGATGTCTCATTTTAAAGTACTTGCAATTCAAGTGTGACGTCCAATATATATTTAAAATTTAAAACAAGACATAAATCTGAAACTTGCTCCGACATGTTTCATTCGTGACATTAGGGATGCGATCAGTTCTGCAATACGACCAGTCAGTCCAATTGAGGGATGCGATTAACAGTTCTTTCTGATGATGAAACATGTCGGAGAAAGTATTCAACCATGGCGTGTCGGCTTGATGTGGGAGGAAACCCGAAATGATACTCATCTTTGACGTAAACACTTTGGTAAAACCCACGAACTCGTATTTGGTGCTGACAGACCTATGAATTAATCAGGGCCAACCGAGTTTCGAATTTACGATCAAAGATTTCTGGCGTGCTCCGGGGATGCAACACTGCGCCGCTTAAAATGACTACAGCGTGCCCCTGGCGGAAGTAAAATATTTCCTAGGATCATAATAAAACCTCATTGGAGCCAATGTTGATGGCAATGATAATCATTTTGTTCTTCCAACACATGTACAGCAAGTATACACTAACGGCAACATGTGTACAACAAGTATACACTAACGGCACCATGTGTACAACATGTATACACTAACGGCAACATGTGTACAACATGTATACACTAACGTCAACATGTGTACAACTAGTATACATTGCCGTCAACATGTTTACAACATGTATACACTAACGTCAACATGTGTACAACAAGTATACACTGCCGTCAACATGTGTAAAACATGTATACACTAACGTCAACATGTGCAAAACAAGTATACACTGCCGTCAAACTGTGTACAACAAGTATACACTACCGTCAACATGTGTACAACATGTATACACTAAGGTCAACATGTGTACAACTTGTATACACTAACGTCAACATGTGTACAACATGTATACACTAACGTCAACATGTGTACAACATGTATACACTACCGTCAACATGTGTACAACACGTATACACTACCGTCAATATGTGTACAACATCTATACACTAACGTCAACATGTTTACAACATGTATTCACAAACGGCAACATGTGTACAACTTGTATACACTAACGTCAACATGTGTACAACTTGTATACACTAACGTCAACATGTGTACAACATGTATACACTAACGTCAACATGTGTACAACACGTATACACTACCGTCAACATGTGTACAACACGTATACACTACCGTCAACATGTGTACAACATGTATACACTAACGTCAACATGTGTACAACATGTATACACTACCGTCAACGTGTGTACAACATGTATGCACTAACGGCAACATGTGTACAACATGTATACACTAACGTCAATATGTGTACAACATGTATACACTACCGTCAACATGTGGACAACACGTATACACTACCGTCAATATGTGTACAACATCTATACACTAACGTCAACATGTTTACAACATGTATTCACAAACGGCAACATGTGTACAACATGTATACTCTACCGCCAACATGTGTACAACAAGGATACACGACCGTCAACATGTGTACAACATGTATACACTGCCGTCAACATGTGTACAACACGTATACACTACCGTCAACATGTGTACAACATGTATACACTACCGTCAACATGTGTACAACACGTATACACAACCGTCAACATGTGTACAACATGTATACACTAACGTCAACATGTGTACAACACGTATACACTGCCGTCAACATGTGTACAACACGTATACACTAACGTCAACATGTGTACAACATGTATACACTGCCGTCAACATGTTTACAACATCTATACACTAACGTCAACATGTTTACAACATGTATTAACTAACGTCAACATGTTTACAACATGTATTAACTAACGTCAACATGTGTACAACACGTATACACTAACGTCAACATGTGTACAACATGTATACAATGCCGTCAACAAGTGTACAACATCTATACACTAACGTCAACATGTGTACAACACGTATACACTAACGTCAACATGTGTACAAATTGTATACACTGCCGTCAACAAGTGTACAACATCTATACACTAACGCCAACATGTGTACAACACGTATACACTACCGTCAACATGTGTACAACACGTATGCACTGCCGTCAACATGTGTACAACAAGTATACACTAACGTCAACATGTGTACAACATGTATACACTAACGTCAACATGTGTACAACATCTATACACTACCGTCAACATGTTTACAACATGTATTCTCAAACGGCAACTTGTGTACAACATCTATACACTAACGTCAACATGTTTACAACATGTATTCTCAAACGGCAACTTGTGTACAACATGTATACACTGCCGTCAACATGTGTACAACATCTATACACTAACGTCAACATGTGTACAACATGTATACACTACCTTCAACATGTGCACAACACGTATACACTACCGTCAACATGTGTACAACATGTATACACTGCCGTCAACAAGTGTACAACATCTATACACTAACGTCAACATGTTTTCAACATGTATTCTCAATCGGCAACATGTGTACAACATGTATACACTACCGTCAACGTGTGTACAACAAGGATACACTGCCGTCAACATGTGTACAACATGTATACACTGCCGTCAACATGTGTACAACATGTATACACTGCCGTCAACATGTGTACAACACGTTCACACTACCGTCAATATGTGTACAACACGTATACACTCCCGTCAACATGTTTACAACATGTATACACTGCCGTCAACATGTGTACAACATGTATACACTAACGCCAACATGTTTACAACATGTATACACTGCCGTCAACATGTGTACCATACGTTCACACTACCGTCAATATGTGTACAACACGTATACACTGCCGTCAACATGTTTACAACATGTATACACTGCCGTCAACTTGTGTACAACATGTATACACTAACGCCAACATGTGTACAACATGTATACACTGCCGTCAACATGTGTACAACATGTATACACTGCCGTCAACATGTGTACAACACGTTCACACTACCGTCAATATGTGTACAACACGTATACACTCTCGTCAACATGTTTACAACATGTATACACTGCCGTCAACATGTGTACAACATGTATACACTGCCGTCAACATGTGTACAACACGTTCACACTACCGTCAATATGTGTACAACACGTATACACTCTCGTCAACATGTTTACAACATGTATACACTGCCGTCAACTTGTGTACAACATGTATACACTAATGTCAGCATGTGTACAACATGTATACACTAACGGCAACATGTGTACAACAAGTATACACTAACGGCAAAATGTGTACAACATGTATACACTGCCGTCAACATGTGGACAACACGTATACACTACCGTCAACATGTGTACAACACGTATACACTGCCGTCAACATGTTTACAACATGTATACACTGCCGTCAACATGTGTACAACATGTAAACACTAACGTCAACATGTGTACAACATCTATACACTAACGTCAACATGTGTACAACATGTATACACTAACGTCAACATGTGTACAACATGTATACACTGCCTTCAACATGTGTACAACACGTATACACTACCGTCAACATGTGTACAACATGTATTCACTGCCGTCAACATGTGTACAACATGTATGCACTGCCGTCAACATGTGTACAACATGGATACACTGCCGTCAA
Organism: Haliotis rufescens; assembly: GCF_023055435.1. Classification (NCBI taxonomy): domain Eukaryota; kingdom Metazoa; phylum Mollusca; class Gastropoda; order Lepetellida; family Haliotidae; genus Haliotis; species Haliotis rufescens. Next base: position 26,226,057 of record NW_025964334.1, on the reverse strand, counting down.
CAAGTGTACAACATGTATTCACAAACGGCAACATGTGTACAACATGTATACACTACCGTCAACATGTGTACAACATGTATACACTGCCGTCAACATGTTTACAACATGTATAAACTGCCGTCAACATGTGTACAACATCTATACACTAACGTCAACATGTGTACAACACGTATACACTACCGTCAACATGTGTACAACACGTATACTCTGCCGTCAACATGTGTACAACATGTATAAACCAACGTCAACATGTGTACGACACGTATACACTAACGTCAACATGTGTACAACATGTATACACTAACGCCAACATGTGTACAACATGTACTCACTGCCGTCATAAAATAAAATAGTTATTATATCTGTTTAGTTCGTACAAGCACGTAATATTTTCAATAATAAAATGTTGATTAAAAAACTGCTCCCTTTCTAAATCTTAATAATAATGCATGAATACATAAAATCCGTTTACTCAGAAATAAACACAGACCTGTCAGTATGAGGCAATTGCTGTCCTTACATGCTATATTTCCATCAACATCACAAATATATAATACACAAAGAGTATGTTTACAGAAATATAATTCACATAAAATCTTAAATACATTCATGTCACAAAGTACATCTATGGAAATAACAAACAAAAACGTATTGTAGTTGTATAAAGGGATTGTTATACTTTGAATGAGCATATGTATTTGAATGGCATAGCTACTTGAGAAACCATTTTAACAATAACTTACACGCTACGTAAAGTATATGCTTATGTCGGTGCAATTGACATAATCAATTCAGGTGGAATTCTATTTTACCACTGGGGTATTAAGTTAATTATCATCAAAGAAGTAAATTGTCAAAATGTATTCCATTAGTATATTCAAAGTCAATAAGTCAGTTTCCTCCGAAATATAATGAACATGTACGTCATGACACGATATTGGAAAAATATGCGTTGAAGGAAAATCAATGCCCTGTCTGATTAAGTGACTCTACCCATTAAGTATTTATTTATGCTAATCAGGAACCTCTTTAGCATTTCTGTTAAAGTGAATGAAATATATGCATGGCTGCGAGCTCACATATACTTGCCACATGGTTGCCACTACATGTATAGCTTGCCACATGGTTACCCCTTCAAATATGACTTGCCACAGGGTTGCCCCTACACGTATAGTTTACCACACAGTTGCCACTTCATGTATAGCTTGCCACACAGTTGCCACTTCATGTATAGCTTACCAGACATTTGCCGCTCCATATATGGCTTACCACACAGTTGCCACTCCATGTATAGCCTGCCACATGGTTGCCGCTCCATGTATAGCTTGCCACACATTTTCCACTCCATATATAGCTTACCACACAGTTGCCACTACATGTATATTTTACCACACAGTTGCCACTACATGTATAGCCTGCCACATGGTTGCCGCTCCATGTATAGCATACCACATGGTTGCCACTCCATATATAGCTTACCACACAGTTGCCACTACATGTATAGTTTACCACACAGTTGCCACTACATGTATAGCTTGACACATGGTTGCCACTCCATGTATAGCTTACCACACATTTGCCACTCCATATATAGCTTACCACACAGTTGCCACTACATGTATAGCTTACCACATGGTTGCCACTTCATGTATAGCATACCACACTGTTCCCACTCCATGTATAGTTTGCCACATGGTTGCAACTTCATGTATAGCATACCACACAGTTGCCACTACATGTATAGCTTATCACACAGTTGCCACTTCATGTATAGTTTACCACACAGTTGCAACTTCATGTATAGCTTGCCACATGGTTGCCACTTCATGTATAGCATACCACACAGTTGGCACTACATGTATAGCTTACCACACGGTTGGCACTCCATGTATAGCTTACCACATGATTGCCACTTCATGTATAGCTTGCCACACGGTTGCCACTTCATGTATTGCATACCACACAGTTGCCTCTCCATGTATAGCTTACCACACAGTTGCCGCTCCATGTATAGCATACCACACAGTTGGCACTACATGTATAGCTTATCACACAGTTGGCACTACATGCATAGCTTGCCGCACAGTTAGCACTCCATGTATAGCTTACCACACAGTTGGCACTCCATGCATAGCTTACCACACAGTTGGCACTACATGTATAGCTTACCACACAGTTGGCACTCCATGTATAGCTTGCCACACAGTTGCCACTTCATGTATAGCTTACCACACAGTTGCCACTTCATGTATAGCTTACCACACAGTTGACACTACATGGATAGCTTACCACACAGTTGGCACTACATGTATAGCTTGCCACACAGTTGCCACTACATGTATAGCTTACCACACAGTTGGCACTCCATGTATAGCTTGCCACACAGTTGCCACTCCATGTATAGCTTACCACACAGTTGCCACTTCATGTATAGCTTACCACACAGTTGCCACTTCATGTATAGCTTACCACACAGTTGCCACTACATGTATAGCTTACCACACAGTTGGCACTCCATGCATAGCTTACCACACAGTTGCCACTCCATGTATAGCTTGCCACACAGTTGGCACTCAATGTATAGCTTACCACACAGTTGCCGCTCCATGTATAGCTTACCACACAGTTGACACTACATGTATAGTTTGCCACACAGTTGGCACTCCATGTATAGCTTACCACACAGTTGGCACTACATGTATAGCTTGCCACACAGTTGCCACTACATGTATAGCTTACCACACAGCTGCCGCTCCATGTATAGCTTGCCACACGGTTGCCATTCGATGCATAGCTTGCCACATGTGTGCCACTTCATGTATAGCTTACCACACAGTTGCCACTCGATGCATAGCTTGCCACATGGTTGCCAATACATGTATAGCTTACCACACAGTTGCCACTACATGTATAGCATGCCACAAAGTTGCCACTCGATGCATAGCTTGCCACGTGGTTGCCACGTCATGTATAGCATACCATACAGTTGCCACTTCATGTATAGCTCGCCATTGCTACTGCATGTAACGGGCGACTAACGGGATCGGGAAGTCGGGCTCTATGGCTGTCTTGCTGCATGTCATCGTATCCCAATTGCGTAGATCGATGCTCATGATGTAAATATTGTCTGGTCTAGAGTCGAGTATTTACAGACCGCCTTCATATGGCTCTAATATTGCTGGGTGCGGTATAAAACAACAGCAAAAGCATGTTTTGATTAAAATAACTATATATACGTACAGGAAAACAAGAACTTTGTTGTTTGGTTAAAAATAGACCTCATATTAATGTTAATCAGTTATCTTAAAAGCATCTAACAAACACTGCCAATCTGATGATTAACTATCCTGACACCATTCAAAATTTTCAACAGTAAAACCATAAATTAAATCCCGTTAATCAGAATCCCACTTGTTCCGGGATCGAGCGTTTGAGTGGGTTTGGTTTCAGGCCGCTTTGAACAGTATTTCAGTTGAATCACGGCGTGTCAGTTTACTATGGGAGGAAATCCCGCACTAGAGCAGGCCTTCTTCCACTTTGATGAAACCCTCGAAAACGAGCACTTTGCTGACAAACCTGTGAATCAGGGATTCGAACCCACTACTATACGTTTGTGTCACGCCCAACGAATTGTGGCGCCGTAGACGACTCAGCCCCATGCCCTCCTTTTCGTCCAAGACGTGAAAACATCTATACATAGATATAGGGACTATACTACGAACTCATAATTCGTTGATCGGGGCAATTTTACAGAGCAAGCCACCGTCTGGATGATCAGGTTTAAACTGTATGTATTCAAGCAGCACCCATCAGGCCCAGAAATGAAACACTCATGTTCATGCTCATGTTAATAGCCCGAGCCCTTGCTGTTCGGTTTATTAAATTTCTCTTTCTACTCATCTTATCTGATAATCTTACTTGTTATGCTGCATCCTCGTTGACTTTTAAATAAAGAGTCTGCGCAACCTATTAGCAACCTTGAGCAGCTACTGTTCCGACGATAGCGATCTTTGTAACGACTTAGAAATCCAATACTTACATGGAACAGCAGAGCCCGGTGCATACGATCTGCAAATGTCATAATAACTTTCCATATTGATTCCATATTAATGAAAACATTTACACCTATAAACGCACACACACACAAACACACACACAACACACACACAACACACACTCAAACACGCGCACACAAACACATACACACACACACAACACACTCAAACACGCACACACAAACACAACACACGCACACACAAACAAACACACACACAAACACACACAACACACTCAAACACGCACACACAAACACAACACACGCACACTCAAACAAACACACACAACGCACACAAACACATACACACACAACTCACACTCAAACACACGCACACACTAACACACAGACACATACACACACAACACACACAAACACATGCACACACAAACACACACACAAACAAACACAAATACACACACAATCACATACACACACAAAAACACAAAAACAAACACAAAAACAAACACATACACACACATAACGTCAGAAATCATCAGTATGGGGATGAAATACGTCAGCTTAGCCAATTTCCTCAGCACGTCAACATAAATGCATAGATGAGCGTGGGCACCGTAAACACGTCCCATTGTCCTCCTCCTAACACCCCTCTAACTTTCATTTCTTTGACTAATGTCTTTCACCAGTGATATCTACATTTGATCCTGTGATATTTAGTTGTTGCCTCGTCTGGCCCGTCTCCTTCCAAGTAACACCTTTGCTCCTAGCAAATAAGTTTTCCCTGCATATTGATTCTTAACGACAAGGAAATCACTGACATTTCATTTGGGGCGTTTTCGATCGAATCCTACAGTCCATGCATCAGGAGGGTCATGTGATTCGCCGGGTCGGCCACAAACAGTGTAGGAGGGAAAGGCGTCAAATACCAGCTTCCAGCGGGCAAACAGGCCCATCGGCATCACGCGCGCGGACGTGAAAGTGAGCAATCGCGCGGACCTGGGAGGAAACAGCCGAGGACACCAAAACGAGCGGACGTGAGTGCAGACAAGTTTAAGTTGGAAGGAAGGCCCTATTTGAAACATGAATTGCTACAAGCCTCAATAACACAAACAGGACTACTTTGTACAAGTTTAAGACTGAGGATCCGCGCTTGGTTACTTGTCCAAAGTTCTGGATACATCCCCAGCACTCGAAAAGAAAGTGGTGTTCGTTTGTTGAAATTCATCGACAGTCAAAACACAATTGAGTTTATTTTTTTCTAAAAGAAGACCGTCATCGTTGCATATATTTTGCTCGTCTATTACACGATGACTCCCATGAATAGTTCAAGAATCGGTGCTTTCTTTGTTTGTGTGGCTCTAATAACAACACGAGGTTTTGCAGGTAAGTTACCTTAAATATTTAATAGAATTCTGGTGTCATATTACCTGTTTCAGCGTTATAGTCACGATAACAGCGTTCTCGATAACATAGAAGTTCAGTGTCGATTTCTGTTGATATAACATCTGTATGCACATAAGTACATTGCGTACTGCTTTCTCATTGGTAACAAAGCATTTTCATTACGATTTAGTTAACGGTATACATGTATATCATTAAATGAGTATATAGTTTAACATTTAGAAAAGGGATTGCGTACAGCCTAGTATCGAAAAAAATGGCTTTAGTGTTAACTGATTCAAACGTTTCCAGTAATGATGAAACGTTTAATTCACATACTTGTAGGGTCGTCTTCAAATAGACCGCCTTCGTGGTCTAGCGTAGAGTGTCCGCCAGGGGAGCGGAAGGTCGGGGGTTCGATCCCCGGCCGCGTCATTCCTGGCGCTCGGTATTGAGGGGCTTAAACAAGGACTGCTCGGCTCGGAGTCAGTATATTGTGTTGGAGTGGGGGTATTCATAAGAAACTGTGGCATGGAATCTTTTGGGGTTAGCATTATAAAATAGACATTTGTTCGGACTAATACAAGCAGCCACACACGCACACACACACATAAATACACAAACGTACATGCACGTCGCGATATAAGTGCAATAATCTTGAACGCGACGACATTTAACTCACCTTTCATATGAAATGGTTAGCCAAAGACTGTTCTACATGACTGAAAAACAGCGGTATCGATGTAAAATTATCATTATATTATTATTATATTATTATTCACTCCGTACACTATTCAGTACTTTGAAACATTGAGTTCTACGTTCTCTAAAGTAGTGTGTAATCCATTAATCGAAACGGTTTAGTGGACTGTTCGTATAGGATCGCTACTTTAAATTAGACCTTGTTCCTCTCATTGACAAGCATGGATCCTCATCCAGTTAACATTTTATATCTATCATATATTTTATTCTCGTGTCAACATTATATGTAAGGAGCCGGTTTATGTTTTCTGTGTAACGATTTCCGTATCACAAAATAGATCTATAGGTTTCATAGTCGATTTTCACTATATAAAAGCAACAGAACCCTTTCCATAATCGATATATCATTGATGGAAGTCGATGAGTTTATAGTTTTAAATTAGTTCAAGAGGTTCTTCTAAATAAGAGTACAAAGTTCTAACTAATACATGTCTTATACGATGAGAATCAGGTTTGACATGTTTCAATAATTGTTTAGTTATAAAATAGTGACTCATATACGATTATTTTAGCTTACATTTCCAGTTAAGTCACTATGAACTTATATTTTCAAGATTAGACTAATGCGCTTAAAAATTTGAATATCCTTGAGCTGAAGTTTCTCTGTTATAATGTGATTATCTTTCGGAAATACCAACCGAAGATAATGCAAGAGGAGTTTAATTTTGATCAGATAAAATAAAAGATGAATCAAATACCGGTTGACTTATTCCATGCTGAATAATGCATGTACGAAATGTCACGTGCAGCGACATCCAATGTTTCAGGAAATTAAATATTGGTTTTACTTTCTGACATTTCGCATAAAACCCAATTACATGGTGCTTAAGAAAGGAATAAACAGATTCATTCAGTCATCCGTCAATCCATGTTCACCTTTATCCATGCATTATGCAACCTTCAGGGGAACGTGGGTAGTACACTTAAACACTGCCAGCCTTTACTGTGTATGAATGTTAATACGCCTTATTGGCGGAGATAGTAGAACTGATCTATAGTTTTCCTACGGACAAATAATTAAATAAAGACTGAATGTAATTTCTTTTCGAGTCTGTAGGGAATAAAGTGTCAACTTGTTTAGGGCCTACATGGGTGGGACTGTGTATCCCTGTCCTGCTAAAGCTAAGATTATGTTTCTTCTTAAAGGTTCTGATCAAAAAGCCATTTTCAAGAATTAACCATGATCAAGTTGCTACCGTCATTTCATGGCAAAAGCATTATGAGACTTTTTCACCCGAAAAAATAAATTCCAACTTTTAACTTTACCTTTTTGTGGACTGTGTAGGCCGTTTGACAAGAGGTAATGGACAAAAACAATGTAAATTATACGATGGGCTTTATCCATTAGGCATAAAAAACCTAAATGGATATCTATTACTCGGATAGATATCCCATCTATGGTCGTGTGGTTTGCATTAGAAGCGGCGCATGGAAACCACGGTTATATAATTGCACATTATGTCTTTTCCACTGCTACCGATGTCTTCTGAACAAAGGTTTAAGATCAAGTGTATTATTTTTACCTATTTTACCATCTGCCAGTTTTGACAGTTTTGGGCGAAATTTTTTACCTCGATGTTATTGTTAAGATTCTATACGCTTTTCGACACGATATAACTGAATCAGAACCATTTATATGATTAATTTCTATACGTATATTGTATTATTGTTATCCGGCACAGACGGCCATTGAACGTAAGACGCCGCAGTTCCATCTGGATTTAACCATTCCTGGAACCAATTCCAGAGTCTGTATGATTATGGTACTTGGTATGTCAGCCCGTACCCGAACTAGAAGGGTTTATCAAAGTGGTAACACCTGCGATTTGGATCATGTCGGGCTTTCTTCCATTACAATTTGACTCGCTATGTTACGCGCAAGGCTGGGTAAGATCCAACTCACTCACGAGTTCTAGTTTCGTGATGAAGATAACATGTACAGCGTTACAGAACATCCTCGAGACAGAGGCGTGCAGAGTTGCGTCCCTTGGGAGCGCCAGGAAACTATGATCGTGGGTTCGAATCCCGGTTCGTCCCGATTATGTTTCTTGGTTTGTTAGCACCATACCCGTGCTCGTGGGTTTCACAAAATGTTAACCGTCGAAGACCTGCCTCACTTCGGGCTTTCCTCCCACATTAAGCTGACACGCCGTGATATAACTGGAATACTGATCAAAGCTGACCACCTGTTCCATTAAGTTGCCTCTTATAATAAATATAAACCGTCAATGCCAGAAAATAACCAGTCTCGATTATTCGCCGAAAAACAGATTCCATTGGCGTAAAAGGCAACATAGTGGGTGACTGGATCACTGAAAAAACGGAGTCCCCAGGGGGGTGAAGAAGTACAATGGACAGAAGGTGTGATTGATCATGCTTCAAATATACATGGACTCTTTCCTTTGGAATGAACGGATTATTTTCTAAATTCGTATATTTGGAATACAATAGTATATTTTAACGTCGTTCATATATGTTAATCGGAGAAAACATGCAACATTATCAGCGTCACAATAAATGTAATGTATTTTTGTATGTAATCTACTGTTACTATAACGTACCTGTTATTAGTACGTTAACATATATAGACTGGCTGTTTAACTCTTTAGTTTAATCTGAACGGTAAACGAAAGCGACAAAATCGTTTTAATAATAATACCGTCACAAACACACGCTAAGGCAAGTCAGTTGTTCGTCTGAAAAAAACTCGGGAACATGTGGTACAAGTCAAAATAGGGAATTGCATCGGGTCACTGATGCGGAAATGTCCTCCACATGTCTACCTATAAAACGTTTTGGAAGCCTTACTGAGGCCTTCTATGCTATAACCTTGATCAAACAGCTTCTTGGCAAGGATTGTATGACGCTGTTTGAAATCTTCGTAGCAAGAGCATGCTCGATTGTTCCTCAAAAGTTGTGAAATGTAGAGGGCTGGAGCTGCAGGAATATATATTGCTCGACATGGAGGGAAAGTTGACTATTTGAAAGTTGAAGTCACCTCTCTTGTCATACACTCCCGTGGAGAGTATTTTATTTGTCACTCTAAATCTTTATGCTTAGATCTAATTATGAAACGGATGAAGCGGTCTCACTGGTCTCGTTTATTTCCAGTTCGGGTGGGTAAATCAGTGGAAGGCTATTTGATAGTTATTGAACGATATCAGATAATCGATATACCTGAAGCTTTAGTTAAACCTTTTGGCCAAATGACCATGTTTTCGCTTTGCCATTTCGAGCAGAAATTCTTATTCAGATGCATAAAGAAACAGATCGGCAAGAAGAGGAGCGCAATTGGTGCCCATGGGGATGCCCACTTCTTGTCTAAATATCTTACCCGAAATCGTTGTAAGACATCGTTGTACGATTCCGACATTTGTGTACGAAGTACTATCAAATAGTGATGACGACAGGTGTTCGCGACAATATGAGCGTATCCTTCCCCGCGGTTTGCACCCGTCATAAACACACGCAAAGGCAAGTCACCTGACAACACACGATAACATAGGAATTGCATCGGATGACATCTTGGTAACCGATGCGTCAATTCTGGAAATGTCCTCAGCATGTCTATCCTAAAACTTTTTCAAAGCTTCATTAAGGCCTTGACTGCTGTGACCCCGATCAAACAACTTTTGAGTATAACGCTCTTTGAAATCTTGGTAGAAAGAGCATGTTCGATTGTACCCCACAAGTTGTGAAATGTAGACACCAAAGACTGGAGATGCAGGAATATAAGTCGACGTAAAGGGAACTTTCAAGTCGTCTCTATTGTCCTTCTTCCTTGTGCACCGTGTTGAGTGTTGAATGTTGACAATGGATGGAGACACGTGTAGACCATGTACATTCGTACATGCGCATGCGTAAGTAGAACGTTGACAACGGACAGAAACACACGTACATACCTTCATGCAGGTACAGGCACAAGTGGTGTTGACAGACTAGAATATTTACACATTTGTAAATCATTTATAAATTTAACCACAGCCAAAATATAGGTATTTATATATAAGCAAGAAGATTGCACAGTACAACTTGGTGTTCATTATTGTAAACAGCCTCACACAAAGCAACACTATCATAAAATGAATACCTCTATCCTTGTTTATCTCAGCCTCGTTCTACGTACATATCATGGTAAAGATGATTTGTTTATCCTCTCCAGTGTTGATCCATTACGCAACTGTGAGATTGTACTTTACTTTCAACGAATCCGCTGCCTTTTTCCAATATAAGTGTTTTATTTCATATTTGATTTCGTAGAACTGCTTCTTTTCACTGGCAAAACGATTGATGTTTTATGGATGGAAATATTGATTCAATTTATGGTTTCACAATTCATCTCTAAGGAACCAAAATGCTCTCCTCGTTCTATCAAAACACTCAGAAACATACGAAGCCAAGTCTCTTAAGTCATTAATGTTGTTACGAAGAAAGCCTGAGTACCTCAACGTTGTCGAATGAACCCGACTCTCGATGTCGACGTTGCTGTGTTATGTGTACAACTGACTAGATTCATCATGAGCAACGGAAACAGCTTTTCACACTGAATATCCTTGTTGAACATTTCACATAGATGTAGTTTTCCAACAATAACAGATCTGTGAAATGCACAAATCCTTTCATAAGAAGTGTTACTATTTTAGGATGGATTATTGATTGGGAAAGTGCTCAAACTTTGAGTATCAGTATGCTGTGAAGACGGTACATCCAGGATATCTTAAAATGGGGAAAATCCATATATAATTACTTACGTTTCTTAAGTGCAATGACATCAACACAAAATGATTTAAATGTACTTCAGAATTTCGTGAAAGGGTAATCAATAGGTAGCATCGTGCATGGGTGGTTTGTCTGCAGTACTTATACATGGTGTTAATACGTCATTGGTCCACTCTGCATTCCAAAAGGTCCAATATTGTAGTTGTGATGGTTAATTATGACGCTCAGTGTTAACATTGGGATCCACAAAGTTTCTCTCGACCCGCTGACTGAATGAGAAATAGGCTCAAGAAAGCTCTCTCTCTCTCTCTCTCTCTCTCTCTCTCTCTCTCTCTCTCTCTCTCTCTCTCTCTCTCTCTCTCGCTCTCTCTCTCTCTCACTCTCTCTCTCTCTCTCTCTCTCTCTCTCTTTCTCTCTCTCTCAACAACACAGACCAGTATTATCATATCATTATCATATCAACACTCACACATCAGATCACAGAACCCACTATACAACACAAAAGTGGAATTTCACACTGACACTCACACACAACAAATCGCAAACCGCACTGTGCCACACACAAAGAATACGACGGACCAGGCATAGCACCAATTCCTTTCTTGATCAAATTATTCTGATCCTGCTTGCTGTGAGTTACTTGTCTGACTGTCACGACAGTAGTCAGACAAATAGCTTGTGTATTAAATGATACGGCCCGTGGCTTCTTGTGCTTGATGGGATTTTACTCTAAAAGTCTCTAAATTCTCACTCCGGGGTTCTGTGGAAATCTTTCCCATCCTGTAATACAACCGACCAGCGTCAATGCCAGCCTTCACATTGTTCACACAAGTGTGCCTGCAATGCACCAATTTACTGAAGAAACCGACGAGGGAAACATATCAAACAGTTCCCTGGAGTGGAGAGATGCATTTCATTTAGGTGCCATTTGTGTCCAGAGATTACCGATTAAATGGTAGAGTCATGCCCTTTGTGGCTTCTGCTGTTGTTGAGACAGGACCGCGCTTGCATGATGTATTCTTTCACTCACGCCTGTAAGATAATGCGCGATAACCCGAGGCTGAAATAATCCCCGACCCCCACAACCATGAACACGGGATGCGGGAACCGTCCACATCTTTATTGATGTTCAGTTGGATAACTAATCGTCTCCCCAGGAAAGTGTTCTCGAACACACGAAGAGGTGAACACACGCCACACCTTCATAGGGTTCAATATTCATAATCCAGTATTTTTTTTACCATTTCCTGTAGACATGTCTCGTCGTTGCGAAATACCGATTTTATTGTATATCAATACAATATTCTTAGATGATCATTCACCCTCTGGTCGCAATCTACATCACTGCTCTATCTCGAAAGAGTGGATGCGTCTTTGAATCCAATACAAAAATAGCTCAGATTTGCAAGGATCATAACCGTTCCCGTGGGCTTCACCAGAATTGAACATCAGTTGACACGTCGTGAGCTGGTTGAAGTACCATTCGTGACCAACTCGTGTTATTCCGGGACAAGCCGAATAGCGACTCGTGTCCCTCTAATGGCCATTTTTGCGACTGGGTTCCGTCTTAGCGCAAACGGGCATACCTAAAACAATTGTCAACTCGTCGCGTAATGGTTCACATGTATTTCCCCATATATTATATATATTTCAGATTAAACTTTATACAGTATGATTGAACACATTTAACTGTGTCTTGGGTATATTTTTAGATGCAAGACATATGTGTAATCAAACATTATATCTGAGGGATTCTTTGACGAATAACTTGAAATCATACGCGCATTCTGATTGGTTTGTCGTATTTTCGCACGTAACATTCATCAATAAGGGCACGAGTCATCTTGCAGGTTACGGAAAGGGGCGAGTGGTGACGAATGGTTGAAGTACCTGTGCTATTAAAGGGGCATAAACCCACACACGTTAACCCGCCGAGCAATGAGGACATTCACCAACTAGTTTTTGCTAACCTTTTTTTTGGAGATTGTATTCTTTAGTAACACATACATTAGCGAAACGAATCTTAAATAGTACTTATTATGGCTTTTTCACTCATTTCTTTGTCTTTCAATGTGTGATAGGAGTATTTCTGTTGGAATGACGTAGACGTTAAACAGCATGCGGTACTCCCAGGCTAATTTAGGGTATAAATAACCGAGTATAACCACAACCCCACTTACCCCATGTCGAGGCCAAAACCAGAAAATCCAGCTTTACATTCCTCCCTGTGCAGAAGGGAAATGGTTCGCGTTGATCATGATGGAGTATATATGCATTTACGGACACAATCTCCAATATATTATCCGAACTTTTATGGTGCAGAACGTTTATCCGGGCAAATACCCTGAAAAAACTATCTACTACTTCGCTGATAAGTGTAACATGCGTTCATTCCACATGTCATGATTCCTCAAATTGCCCCTTTAAGAAATAGGGCATTTCGAATTTAAGGATCAATAAAAAAAACATGTAAAATCCTTTAACGTCAATTATGCTTTCAGTGTCAGTGCGGGCTATTGATAAATGCCTGCGCTGAGCAATAAACATTACTTAAGCGTCGACATTTTTTATACCCCTCCCAAACAACTGATCGTCGTTCGTTGTCACATCTATTTTCTAATTCTAGACAATATTAAACGTGGTGTTTCGATATCATGCTCTCATTTACAAATCACTGCACAGTTTATTTCAGTTATAGAATTTTGACAGTAAGGGCAGTTCCTCCGGGAACATATTATCAACATGCATCAATGCTATTACGACATTCCGTTTGTTCTCTTGTTTGCCTAAGTTGGTGGCGGAGTAACAGCTGTTCTCCCTCCCTGTAAAACACCTGCTGTCAATAACGGTTATAATAGCGCACACAAAGCCTTTACCAGGTTATTGAGCGCTATAACCTGTCAGTAATAATAACATTATTTTCAAGTCGTTGGTGCGATGAGCAGGATAAAGAATTTTGTATGACAAATTTGAATATTCCCCTTGGATTTTTTAGTCTGCAGTGTCAACTTTGTGGTATTCATGCTATGACATGATGATTGATTCACTACTTTGTTAGCTAAGTTACATGTTGGACGGTCTTTTCTATGTGTGAATGTGCCAAGTCATGTTTATGATGCTGAACACAAAAAGTTTTTTTTACAATGGTTTTCATTTTGCTATATTGTGCTTTATAGATTTATTTTGTGTCATTTGTTTTATAGACAAAAGAAATCGCCAGGATTGTTGATGAGTGTGGACATTCTAGTGAAGCCTGACACACAGCATTGCTTTTACAATGACATTTTCCCGTGATCCTAATTATCTTAAAATGAAAGGCTCCATTATTCTGATATCGGGATAGTGTCATTATAATGTTTCAGATTTGAACTATAAAGCTTGAAGTCATCACTGCCCCACACAAGTAATCCCAATGGAGCCGTGTTTCATGCTCTGGTCGCAACACATATATATCTCCTTTAATAAACGTCAGCGAGTCGCTTCAAACACTAGCCCAGCCACATCAAAGGGATGAACACCAAAAATGGCGTAGCGCATGGTACCAATGTTTGGATCGAACATGGATGACTGCCTCTTTGGTGTTGTGGGTAGAGCGTCTGCTCGGGTAGAGGTCGGTGGTTCGGTCCCGCGTCATACCATAGATGGCATTTGTTGTTGCCTGGCGTTCGACAATGAAGGGATAAAACAACGACTGGCTCTGAGTCCGTACATTGTGTGGCGTATTCATGTTAAAGTAAGGTATGGTATTTCAGTGGGCTAGAAGACAAGCACAAGCAGTCTCACATATGTATACTAGCGGAAAAAGTGCCTAAACTGTGCCTAAAATAAAGTGGTGTAAATGTTATGTTATTGAAAATAGCAACATAATATTTGATCACTCTCTGGTCAATGTTTTATCATAACAAGTCCATTGAGAAATCCCATATCTGATAACAGGAGACAGAGCTCCACGCCCTAAAAGAGGGGTGGTGTAACAACTCTATTAACAATGGCAATATCGGGTGTGACCACCATTTGTGTTGATATAACGTCGACGTATTGAAGACACTAGATGACTGAAAACAAACGGGGATGTTGTTCACAATGTGAACCAAAGAATGACCAGACTGAGATTGCGCTCCCGGCTGGTTCTGGTCCTGTCGTAGTCGTCGTTCTATGTCAACCTAGACATGTTCTTTGAGAGAAAGGCCTGGAGAAGCAGCCGGCCATGGCAGTACAACAATGTTATGCTGCCTCAAAAAGTCTGTTACACATGCACAACGTGTGGGCGAGCATTAGCATGCTGCAACGTTAAGTTATGTCACTGCATTTGCACAAAGCGTAGAACATGATATCGAACGATGTCGTCCCGATAACGTACGCCTTTCAAATAGTCATAAACAATGACAGGTTGTGTTCTCCTATGTGTTGTGATGCCACCCCATACCATTACACTTCGACCCCTAAAACTGACGACGTTGAGCAACGCACACATCGCTTAAACGTTCTCCTGGACGCGTGTAGTCCCTTGCCAAATTAGGCGCACGCTGGACTGCGGGGACGGATGTTGTGCTCCCTCAACCGGTTGCGTGCGGTTCTGCCACTAATTGGTCACAACCCAGGAATTGTCCGAGCTGTTAATGTGGCAGCTGTGTATCGATTCCGTAGATGCACCAACCGAATATCGTTGTCTTGTTGACGTCACATGTGGACGACCGACCGGCAGTAAGTCATGATTGTTGCCCTGCTTAAGTAACGTCTCCAAAAAGATATTGTTGACTTTCGATGAACATTAAAATGTCTGGCAGCTTTGTTTTGCGCCATTCCTGCTTGCAGCATACCCGCGGCGCGAAGACGTTGACTTTTAGCAATCTGTGGCATCGCGTAAGCCTTTTTTTACGGTTAAACAAAAGTGTTTTATTAGCACCTGATCCAAACATCCAATTTATGACTCGGGACTTTAATGTCGAGGCGATGTCTTCATATATACGTTATGAAAGATGCATTATTAAATTTCAGAATTTTTTTTATTTTATTGAAATTTATATGAAGCACGGCTAAATGTTCCCGTTAGTATACATAAGTGAGATTATCTTAAATGCGACGTTAAACCATATTTCACCTCACGTTCATTTCATTTGAACTCACTCAAGAAATATAATACGAAAAATAAGAAAACATTGATCATGTCAGATATAATAACAAGTTACGTGAAAATTCTAGGACACTGATATAATACTGTTTGACGTGATATAAATGGTCTCCAACTATTTTATGAACTGAATTAGGAAAGAAAATAATCGCCTACAGCAATATTCAAGCAACTGCTGGCGAACACCAAGAGTGAGAGTAACAAGGTATTTTCATAGAGGGAATCGAACCCGACTCTACAGCCGGACCAGCCAAGGCTTTATAACATTGATAAATTTCTAAAGCGCATCTTAGAGCATCTTAGCGCATCTTAGCGCATCCAGACAGTCCCTGATCAAAGGTGGTTAGTCTTGAGCTCTTTTGGAGGCTCTGCTGACATTCTTGAATCTGACATTCACTGGACGCTCATTTCATACAGCAGCGTAAGCTCTGCTAAAGGTTCTGGTTCCATGGTTGGTGTCCTGGCTGGTGGCAGCGCCATCTGTTGGTGGCAAGGGGCGGTCGGGTAGCCTAGTGGTTAAAGCGTTCGCTCGTCACGCCGAAGACACGGGTTCGAATCCCGACATGGGTACAATGTGTGAAGCCCATTTCTGGTGTCCCCCGCCGTGATATTGCTGGAATATTGCTAAAGGCGGCGTAAAACCAAACTCACTCACTCACTGGTGTTGGCAAGCCAACCGTAATGCCCGTTCAGGTTGGTAAAACCTTATAAGTTCTTGTAGGTACACTGGAGCCAGACCATGAAGTGATTTGAAGACAAATACCAGCAGTCTAACATGCCACTCTGTCTCCCTGGTAGCCAGTGCAGGTCTTGGAGAACCGGTGGTTTTTTTCCACTGCAATGTTAACGCACTATTTGTCAATGAAGGAATCTGAATGGAGCATTATTAAGTGCATTGTTTGCTTTCGGTCAGTGTAAGCTATGTTCCTGATGGCGTATCTATCCATGTTCGTTAATTTGCTCTATTGCTGTATTTGCCTTCATAAAAGTTTAACTCGCTTTCTCCTCATGTGTATTTACTTGATGTATATTCTCTTCTTGAAGTAAAGTTTGCTTAGATAATAAGCGTAATCAGGTAACAGAGCTCCGTGGCAAAACGTTGTAAAGTGATTTTGAGAATATTTCAAACGATCTATACAGTCGTACAAGAATAACCTACAATAAACAATCTGACCTCTTCACTGGGTTGAAGATTGTCAGTGCAGGCTTGGGAAACAATCCATATTTGTGCAGGAGTCTTATTGGCCTTCATGTCATCTCTATAAAGATTAGCACCAACTGCCTCTACTTAAGACTGACAATAACGTGAAATGACTGGCTGGTGTTAATCTAGAGTTGGCGCTGTAGTTAACACTTGGGAGTACAATGTGCGCCCACACACACAAGCACACAAGCACACAAGCACACACGCACGCACACAATCATATATACTTGCCCGTGAAGCGATCACCCTTTCAGTAAACATACAGCTGTATTACACGTTGTTTAATACCAATTCTCTAACAAATCTGGAAAACTCCCAACATCCCTGTGATTATTCAACGACATGCGTGTAAAGGTGATTGATGACCCCAGCAACCCTGTTGCTAGGCTGACGTCACATGGCATTGTTTCGCCGGTGGATCATCCCACAAAATTTCACAAATGACGTTATAGAGTATTCTGACGTGTGGCTGACGTCACATGGCATTGTTTCGCCGGTGGATCTTCCCTCAAAATTTCACAAATTACGTTATAGAGTATTCTGACACGTGTGTATATTTTTGTAGTGCAGGGCGCCGTTCCACGTCCATGTCATAGTATGGAAGTTACGGTCACCTTAGCGAAACGAGATCTTTGTATGGTATTAATGTTATACTCAACTGTCAACGTTTTTGAAGTATCATTCTGGATTATGCTGTGGATCACGTCGATCTCTCTGCTTCATACATTTATACCCAATTGAACCATGACATTCGGCGTGACGAGCGAACGCTTTAACCACAAGGCTACCCTACGCCCTCGGTTAGTTGCAGAGATGCACAGACAATGTCATCACGTGGCGTTAAGTCTACATCATACATGCCATATGTTGTCATTTTCTTAAATACATTTCTGCAATGTAGACACATTTACTCTTCAGAAATATTTTCAGGAAAAGCTGGGATTTTCCCGCAGATGCTTCAGACACTGTAATACGTCCAGAAAGTGTGTTTGGATCCCTATTCCAGGTTTCAGTTGACATTTTATAAACATGTATTTCGACCTGAATCGGAGAAACTTATTTTATTCGAGTTAATGGTCAAACCTGGACAAATGTTAGGTGTAGTCCATAAAATTTAATTCTTTTCAACTCTGTTCAATATAGATTTGATCATTTTAATGTATTGACGGCGGTTCATAGATGTATTTTAGCGTCAAATTATGAAAAAGAAACCGTCTCCTGAACCGCGTGGTTGCCTTATCACCGCAAGGCTTATATATCGAATATGTATGGAGCATTAGTAGGTGTAGGCAGTAAGGGAGGGATTTAATGACTTGCAATTATGAGTATTCACCGCGTGTTTATCTAACCATTTTATTGAAACAGTACTGCCATAATATTAATCACTGGTTCGCTTGGTCCAAACGCGATTATTTACAGACCCCGTGTTAAACAACAAACAAACAAACAACAACAAAAACAAATCTGACTGAATAGTATTTGAACATCGATGGAGTCGCCCATTATTTCTGAAAAGGGATAAAAACATTCGTATTGTAGAAATTGTGACTTGACTGATTGCATGTCATCGTATCCCAATTACGTGGATCGATGTTAACGATGTCAATCACTGGATTGTCTGGCCCAGACTCGATTATATTATTTACAGGTCGCCGTCACATAGCTTGGCTATTGATGAGTGCGGCATTAAACAACCAACGCTGGGAACCAGGCCAGGCCACAAGGGGCCATGGGGTGTGGCGACAGTAATCACATTTCCTCATATCATGGTCTACTTCCGCGTCATGCAGAGACGCCATTACCACACGGAAGATAGTGCAGCCAGTGAATGCTTCGATCTGCGATGATTGCTGGGACAAGGGATGAACAATGTAACGCCGTATAATGTTATTTAAGGGTTTAGGCAGGGGCCTTTTGAAACGTATGTATGTTGCTTAATCCGATCATTCAGCACACTGGCCGTAAGCTTATTAAACGCAGACGTTTGTAACTGTAATCCCTTTTGGAGTGTTTGATTGCATATGGGTTGGCAGATTGGGACGTATTTTTCATCTTGGAGAAAATGGAGTCCTTTAAAGCTTTCGAACTTTCTCTAATCAACGCGAAAGGATTATATTTTCTTTGGGGGGGGGGGCGTCCCTACGTCCGGTAATACCTGGTGTTTCGTGATTAATTATTAACGATAATCATCCATCAAGTAGTGTTACACGATTTTTTAACTAAGCGTTTCCTTAAAAAAAATCGGCGTTGAATTAATTTTGTTTTTCTCTGCCATGGAGTGTATGTCATATGTGGTCAACTGTCTATTGTCTACTGTCTACTATGTACTACGTGTTATATATACACCTTTTGGAGGATATACGCTATGTAGGTTTGATCAACCGATCCTTCTTGAGTTCGCTGAGTTTTTAGAAGATCATAGAGCGGACACGTTTGTCAAAGCGTACTTGGTTGCTCAATCAAGATACATATAGAGGATATACGAGACCGTTCATGGATGATTAGCCCATCCTTTTTCATGGTATTTATACGATCAATAAAGCAGACGCTACGTTTTCATGAAAGAATTAATTATTTCATACACATATAGGGTTTGTAGAGTTTCTCACTTGAAACGGAATCATTGATTGGAAATATGATAGCGCGCTATATTTTCAAGGAGGGAAACTAGCATTGAGTGAAAATCAAGGCAGGATCTATTTATAACTCAATGTTAGTTCCAATAACGCACATATTGCAAGCTATAGACTGGCGAAGTTACATACGTTGACACTGTGATCAGTATAGTGTTGTACCAGTAGACGGCGTCTGTGAAGTAACGAATACACTAACTATGTGATAATTACTGCTGACAAACAGCTACTACTGTTACTACTACTACTGTTACTACTACTACTACTACTACTACTACTACTACTACTACTACTACTACTACTACTACTGGGGGCACGGGTGGCCCAGTCGTCTAAGGCGCCGCGATTCGCTGGTCAGAGTTCCGTCCCTTGGGCACGCCAGAAATCTATGATTGTGGGTTCGAATCCCGTTTCGCCCCGATTATGTTTCTAGGTTTGTCAGCACCATACCCGTGCTCGTGGGTTTCACCGAAGTGGTAAACGTCTGAGACCTGCATCACCTTGGGCTTTCCTCCCACATTAAGCTGACACGCCATGATATAACTGGAATACTGTTAAAAGCGGCGTTAAACCCAACTCACTCACTCACTACTACTACTACTTCTGCCGCTGCTGCCGCTGAGTGGTGCTATAATATCTACAACCACCACAGGGGGTACGGGTGGCCTAGTCGTTTAAGACGCTGCATTCCTGAGGAAACATATGATCGTGAGTTGAAACCTGTTTTTGACCTGATTTTGTTTTGAGGTTCGTCGGCAATGTGACCGTGCTCGTGGGTTTCACCAAAGTGGTAAACGTCTAATAGCTGCATCACTTCGGGCTTTCGTTTTTCTTTTCAAGCTCACACGCCGTGATATACTGGAATTTAAGTAATGTTCAAAGCGGCGTTGAACCACCCACACTCTACTACTGCAACTACTACTGCTTCTATTACTGCGACTCCATCAACACAACCTCCATTGCCTCTACTACAAACACTGCAACTAACACTGACGCTACACTACTCCAACTACCACGAAACTACACCAGATGTACTACCGACGACTGACTACACTTCTGCATCATTTCACTACTCCAAAGATCACTTTACTACTGCGACTACCACTTCACTAATCCAAAGATCACTTCACTATTCTAACGATCACATCATTTCGCCAACGCTCATGTCGCTACACCAACTACTGCAACTACCACGTCATTTCTCCAACGATAAATTCACTACTCCAACATTCACTTCACTTCTCCAAAGATCACTTCACTTTCCAACGATCACTTCATCTCGCCAACGATCATGTCACTACGCCAACTACTGCAACTACCACGTCATTTCTCCAACGATAAATCCACTACTCCAAAGATCATTTCACTTCGCCAACGATCATTTCACTTCGCCAACGATCACTTCATTTCGCCAACGATCACTTCACTACACGACCTATCACTAAACTACTGCAACTACCACGTCACTTTTCAAACGATAAACTCACTACTCTAAGGATCACTTCACTTCTCTAACGATAAATCCATTCTCCAAAGATATCTTTACTTTTTAAAGGATAAACTCACTACGCAAGAGATCACGTCACTTCTCCAACGATGAATTCACTACCCCAAAGCTCACTTCACTGCTCTAACGATCACTTCATTTCCCCAACGATCACTTCACTACACGAACTATCACTAAACTACTGCAACTACCACGTCACTTCTCCAACGATCACTTCACTTCTCCAACGATAAATTCACTACTCCAACATTCACTTCACTTCTCCAAAAATCACTTCACTTTCCAACGATCACTTCATTTCGCCAACGACCATGTCACTACGCCAACTACTGCAAATACCACGTCATTTCTCCAACGATAAATTCACTACTCCAAAGATCATTTCACTTCGCCAACGATCATTTCACTTCGCCAACGATCACTTCATTTCGCCAACGATCACTTCACTTCTCTAACGATAAACCCACTACTCCAACGATCACTTCACTTCTCCAACGATAAACCCACTACTCCAACGATCACTTCACTCCTCCAACGATCACTTCACTTCTCCAACGATAAACCCACTACTCCAACGATCACTTCACTTCTCCAACGATCACTTCACTTCTCCAACGATAAACCCACTACTCCAACGATCACTTCACTTCTCCAACGACCACTTCACGACTCCAAGCATCACTCCACTACTATCACTGACACCATCTGTCAGACTAACAATACGCTCTGTTACAAATGAATTGATGCTTATGTCACATTCGCGCGAACGATTAAGGCATTATGAAATGGACACAAAAACACTTTAGCCAAAATTCTTTCTCGCTCTCTAATTCATGGGATTATGTCAGGCTAAATCCCGATTCAACTGAATGTATCTTTTTACCCTGTGCGCGGTGAAACAGCAGTCCCATTGATTGGAAAGATATTCCCGAAAATTGCCTGGCTCACCTGCAATCAACACACAGTTCATGTACAGCTTAAAGCGTCACGCTGAAATCTGTTTAAATCTCTAGAATCGGTTTCAGCTGCCAATTATGTTTCTCACTGGAAGGAATCTTCGACAGAAGGGTCCCCGTGCTTCTTTGATTAAGGAAAACATTTTTAACGTTAACGAGAAAGAGTCAGATATCCGAAATCAATCTCCTCTTGGAACTGTTTTGTGAAATCGACAGTTTAGAACAATCATAGGGCAAACGATAGTCTTATGTGTCAGTCTGGAATCAATGGGAAGTTGGAAGTTTGGACGAGTAACGGTCCCGTACATGGCGTTGATCGTGTAAGCACTATTGACTAAGTTGGTCTTGCTGTAAGAAGAGTTCATTAGACAGAAATTACTGTTGTAATACTTTACTACCCCAATAGGGGACGGTTGAAATGTCGTCATCGATTGTCCCCCTTTGATGCGACCGTCAGGTGGTGCCGTTATATATCATTAAAATCTTTTACTGG
The DNA here is from genome assembly GCF_023055435.1 of Haliotis rufescens. Classification (NCBI taxonomy): domain Eukaryota; kingdom Metazoa; phylum Mollusca; class Gastropoda; order Lepetellida; family Haliotidae; genus Haliotis; species Haliotis rufescens. Next base: position 26,203,257 of record NW_025964334.1, on the reverse strand, counting down.
CCCTGGCCTAGCATTATGCGTACTCAATGGTCAAATGCACAATCTATATGCAGTTGCGGTTGGAACACCATTTCGTAATAAAAAGGTTCATTAATGATCCTTAAAATAGTATCGGTAAACAGTTTATTTTGTAAGGAGAGTTCATCATTAGGTAGAAACTCCGCCCAGAACGACTACGTTGAAACATGCGCCTGGCCACCGGAAGTTGGAGTTTTATTGTTGTTGACAGTAAAAAGAGCATAACAGACGTGTTTAGAACTTGTGTTCGTTTTAGATGCTTTCACAAGATTCGAGAATTCACAACGCAGAACAGGCACGTGCTATTCTTAAACAACACCAATGAGACACAATAAAAGAATCTAGCCCAGATAATTGTCATACAGACAAAATGTGAACGTTATGCTATGTTGATGTTACTAAATTTGTTTACTCTTGTTGTTTACTCTTGTTGTTCACTGAATTCAATCCGCCTAACACATTTTGTGATACATCTTGGAACCGCCAAACGTTGTTTGGCAACGTTTTTGAAATTCAGTGCTTGAATGTGCCTACCGGTAGGTGCGTGAAAGAACTACTTCTAAATAAATAGTTCATTAAACGGTGATACGGCAATCAGCAAAATCATCGTCTAAATTGGAGTCACTTACTTTTCTTTTAAACAACTTCTGTGAGTGGCGGTTTTACTGGTAGAACAAGACGTGCTTACACTTTAAACGCCTTCGTAACGATATGGCTGACATATTGCCGATGTGACGTTAAGTTTTAACTAACCCACTTTTCACGCCTTCGTCACGATATGGCTGACATATTGGCGATGTGACGATAAGTTTTAACTCACTCACTTTTCACGACTTCGTAACGATATGGCTGACATATTGCCGATGTGACGTTAAGATTTAACTAACCCACTTTTCACGACTTCGTAACGATATGGCTGACATATTGCCGATGTGACGTTAAGTTTTAACTCACCCACTTTTCACACCTTCGTCACGAAATGGCTGACATATTGCCGATGTGACGTTAAGTTTTAACTTACCCACTTTTCACGCCTTCGTCACGATATGGCAGACATATTGCCGATGTGACGTTAAGTTTTAACTCAACCACTTTTCACGTTAAGATTTAACTCACCCACTTGTCACTCCTTCGTCACAATATGGCTGACATATTGCCGATGTGACGTTAAGATTTAACTCACCCACTTTTCACGCCTTCGTCACGATATGTCTGACATATTGCCGATGTGACGTTAAGATTTAACTCACCCACTTTTCACGCCTTCGTGACAGTATGGCTGACATATTGCCGATGTGACGTTAAGTGCGAAACCGTTAATTCTCTTGCTTTGATGTTTTGAATTTGATTTGTTACCCGTGACGGACCAGACATGATTTAATATTCTACAAACGACATAGTGGAATTAATATAGCATTAATGTGTCCCTGTAATCGTGTATGATCCACTTGTATTTACATGTTCATGTTATATTCACGACTTATCTATAGCTTTGACATCACCTAACAAAAAGGTTGCAAAGGGCTTAAGTCATGTGATATCTTGCGACTGGATTGTGAACTTGAACCTCTCTACTTGTTCAAATCATTTGTCCTGGTCCAACTGATGT